>NW_010414408.1:6795-9331 GCF_000710305.1 Buceros rhinoceros silvestris
GGAATGCACCCCCCATGAAGCACACAGGAGCCCAAGGCGCTGACGGGGTTAGTGGAGGCGATGGAGGTAGTGGAGTAGAACTGGCTACAGCTAACAACCAGGATAATTAGCTAGCCCCAAGGAGGCAAGAGGCAAGGGGCAAGGAATAAGTGTCAGTCAGGTCTGGTCTAGGTCATTTCCCCGACTGTAACATGAGGTTGGCTGTATTGCTTTTTCTTCACTTTTGCCTGCCCTGTCTCCTTAGACACTGATTCTTCATGCTGTCTGCTGGGTGCAGGGTGCACATCCCAGCCTCGGTTTTATCGCTCTTGAGGAGCTTCCCACAGATGTGAAATTGGTAGAAGTAGAGAGTAGTGCCGCAAATTTCAACTCTGTGAAACCCCTCAACAAGCAATGGCTTGTAGCAGACCACCCACCAGGGTCAAAGCTCTAGATCAGTCTTTACCGATTGAGTCCATGCCTCCAGGAGTCCCCTTGGCAAGCTGGAAGAGAGGCACAACGGCTGACCTACATCTTCATCCTTTTCAGCGGAGACACAGTCCTGGATCCCCCCTTATCTCCCCTCACACTTCTACCAACTCTTAGTGGTCTGGAGCCCCAAGTCGCAGCTGTGCCCAAACCATCGCCTCCATCACAGTTCAGTTTTGCAGTATTGTCACAGCCCTCACACCCTCTGAGGAAACACTGCTGTCTGCCATGACTGGCCTCTGTGCGGCTCTGATTAGCCTCCTAGACCAAAACAACTTACAGAAGACTTCCCATGCACATTGCTGCGAAGGCAATAGCCCAACTGACAGTCACTCATCTCATTCAGGACCCTCACAAGCTTGTCCCTGGTACCCAGAGTCCCACTGTCCACATCACACCATCTGCCAGCTCTCACAGACCCCTTACGACAGCCACCTCCTTCAGAAAGAGACCACACCGGCCCTAGGGTGGGCACAAGGCCCTCCAAAAGCTGCCGGTGTTGGAGCGAAAGCTGTGACAAGGATAAATCACACGAAGAAGGGTCTTCAAAACATCTCAGCGACTCGGAGCCTGGTACCTGTTTTCAAACAGGGATGAAACACGCAAGAAGATTTTCAACTGACGCAAACTGAGTTATGAAAAGCTGCATCTGTATCAGCCAATTAGGTATAACGGAGACTGGAGCATCCACCTAGCAGGTACTGACGCTGGACCATCTACTCTGTCAGCATCTGGAGGGGTCTGATTCTGCACAAGGTTTAGTCTGGTCCCCCAGAACAAATACCCTGCCCGTGCCTGTGGTTCAGAGCTGTTGGAAAAAACGGTCTTTGATTTGGACCATTACATCTCCATTAGCGGATGGAGAGCATCTGGAGCACATCTGGAGACAAACTGGGGACTTGCTTTGAAACTGCACCCCTCCTCTGAACCAAAATACTCACCTTTTCGCAGGCAAAAAACTCAGCATCTAATCCAAAGCAGTTGCCAAGGTGCCTTTTATAGTCACTGGAGGAAGATGACTTTCACAGGGTGACGTTAAGAAAGCTGACTTTTTAAAAGGGTACTTCAATGCCTCAGTAAAGCTGCCTGGAAGGTTTTTTTTGAAGATTTGATTAGAAAATGCCAATTAATCTATTTCATCAAAAAACAACTTTTCCTGGGAAAGCATCTGTTTTGATGTTGAGGGTTTTGTTGAATTTTTTTTTCAATTTAAGAAAAGAGACAGAAGTTATAAACAACAAAAAAAAAAATCTGGTTTTCTGGTTTTAAATTACTTTGAAATTTAGGCTAATTGGAGTAAAATAAATCTTTTAAAAATAAGAAACATTCAAAACCAAAATGAAACATGACCTTTCTGGGGATTTGCATCTTCAGAAGGAAAAGTGCACTTTGAGCTGTCATCTACACTGTGGGTAAACAGAAAAAAGAAAAAAAAGAAGGAGCTGTATTTTTTTTTTCCTTTTTTTAAACTATTCGCAGTAGAATAGTAACAGTCCATGGGCTTCATTTGATGGCTCTTTGGCATCCCCAAGCCCCTTTAGTGGGAATATCAGGCTCTGGCTGAACCATCTGGAGCTCAGACCCGCGCGTGGCGAGCGCCCAATAGACTCGTTATCTGAGAGGTCCGCGGGGGACGGCCGCCCTCGCCTTGTAACATGGTGCCTTTGTAGACTCCAACTCCCAAAGCTACCGGCAACATCCCGCAGTTTAGATGTTCAAAATAAACAAACAGATAAATAAACACAAGCGGCCCCACCTCGGCCGCTGCCTCCCCTGCCCTCAGCCATCCGCACACCCTCCAAGACTGCTCCACAGAGATAAGCCCCTGGCATTTCCCCCCCAGCTCCCATCAGCCATTATCATAAGAAAGTGCAAAGCATCTATCAGCCGCCCAGCCCGGTGATTTATGTTCAAAGTTAGGATTATCTATTCTGCTCAAATCCCTTCAAACAGGAAACCGGATAAAAGAGAATCGCGCGCCGCCGATAAAATTGGAATATCGCTTCGTGCAGCAGAATGACAGGCAGGTTTTTATCTCCGAGACGGTCCAACCACCTTCTTTTGTTCG
>NW_010414408.1:9419-31864 GCF_000710305.1 Buceros rhinoceros silvestris
GGTTCCAACCACCTCATTTTGTCAGGAATCGTCCGTTATCCACAGCCGGGGACTCACGGCATGACCTTAACGACATTCTTGCACCTTTCCCCCGCCGCGTTGTGTGCAGGGCATGGTTTGCCGAGCTCTTTACCCGGGCAGGGGCAATAACCCAGCAGCAACGCGGGAGCTAAGCGTGAAGCCAGCCTCCCGCGGCACAGCAGCAGCCAGAGCAGCTCCCTCGGCCCAGCCCTGCTCCCCGGCTGCGCAGCAATAGCATTTCTGCCCCTCGCAATGACCGATTGATCTCGCCATCACGGTGCCTCCACCCTAATGGCCATGGTTTTGCTGTATCCATTAAGAGAAGTGAAAAAAAAAAATCAGTTGAGGCAACACACAAATAAATACCAGCCCTAACTGGTGAATTTATCAAGAAGAAAAACAAGTTTCCAGTGTCAGCTCTTTTTCACCACATCTTTTCCAGCATACCAGGACGCGGGACTCAGTAATTTATTACCTCCCTCTGACGAATAACTTCTCTATCCTGTAACCATTACGCTTCATCTCTCTTTATTCTGCTTAATTAGACACTATTATTGCTGGCACAGTAATGAGACTTTTGCAAGCAGGATCACCATGGGCTAAGGTAGAATGCCTTCTTAATACAGTAGAAACCTTTCTGACAAGACAGCCATTCATCACGGCTGCAAAGAGAGGCACAAAGGCACTCTGTTGGGCTTTTAATTGATTGCTACTTTTTCTGCCTCGCTTGGACTACCTAGTTTTATTCACAGGCAACACTGGGGGGTTCAAGAAGCAGCAGAAAGTGAGGGAAGGGCAGAGATGACCACTCTCAGTAGGAAGGAGGGATAGGAGGAGAAGTCAGCCCCCTGGAAGCATCCCTTGGCGTGACCTCCAAAATATGGGGGAGGTCCTGCAGCCTGCACAACAACCTGGCTGATCTACCACCACTCACTGAGACGGGAGCTGGCAGAAGAGTTGGATAACACTGGGACACTTGACCGGCACAGACGGTTTTGAGTCATTTTTCTTTCCTTCAGACATGGCTCAGACATTGAAGAACCATGATTCTGCCCAAAACATTTACATGATTTGAGTGTCTACATGGGGTTTTTTGTTACTTTTGAGAATGTCCCAATTAACCACTTTTCTCTTCTGGAAGAGAGACCCAAGCACAGATAAATCCTCCTGGCAACTGAGAGGCACTCAGACGCTGGAGGGATTTGATGGTACCATGGCCAAAACAGGTTCTGGCAGATGATGAGTCTTCTTGTGAAGGACTGGAGGCCTCCTAGGAGATGGGACTGAGGGAACGCCAGGCTGATGCTAGCACTGTCTGCAGAAAGGAAGGGAGTCCGACTACTGTGGTCCTGGACCAGACAGATGTACGAGGACACCGTGAAATTATTTAGCATTTGAGGTATTCAAGGCAGGATCATGTTGAGCGAGGCTGTGGGACAGCCAGCTTTGAGTGAACTAAGATGAAAGGACAAGTGCAGGGCAATGTGGTGTTGTAAGTTATGTTGCATTAATTTACTCTGGGGAAGAAGGAAATCTGGATCCAAAGCAGAGCTGTCTGCAGCTGGGACGGTTTCTCATTTACTGCAGGATGAGAAACCCTTCGGCATGGAAGAAAGAAAGGGCCACAAAGACCTTTCCTTACCTTTCCTCATTTACTCAGAGGCTTCACCTAAAGATTCACAAAGGGCAGGAGATTAATTGTACCAGCTGCCATCTCTGTTGTGTATAACCAGACACAGGACCTTTCAGCTTTTCCTCTCTAGTACCTGACACAGCTTTGGGAGATTTATAGTCTGCCAGCCCTGAGCACCTTGAGGTTTTGTTTTCCCTGACCCTCTCTCACTGGCCTCCCTTTCATCTTGGGTCCAATCCCTGCCTTAGGTACCTCTTTGTCCATTTGATGTGAGAACTGCCCATTTTTCTAACCTGAAACTCCCAAAAGCTGTGTTCAGACACTGCTCCCTCTGCTCTTGGCCTCTCCATCAGGACGGCCCCGGTGCATGCCTTTGATCCCAGAGCAAGTTCTCCAGTGTGCAGACCCCAGAGCTGAAGAGCACCCTCTGCCCCACAATTTAGATACACAGACTTGTATCAGAGCAGAGCTGAACACACAACTCAAGCCCCTGAGCTCCCTGAGCAAAACTGGCCACCCTTGGACTTCCAGAAACTGAAGGGGAGATGAGATGGCCCAGACCACTTGGTGGGTGAGGGCACAGCCAAGGTGGCAGCCTGGATCGAAGCCAGAGCAGTGCCTCTATGACGCCTCTGCATTCCCCAACAGCAGCTGCTGCACCACGCGCTTGGGTCTCTGGAACGACATGGTTGTCCCAAAGACCTCTCCTGTCCTAGGAAATTCCTCCTGCGCAGAGACATGTTCTCTTCAGGGCTCCCAATCCATTGCGTCAGCACTGGCCCTCCACCCCTGCTCCTCCCAAGTACGTTGTGGACATGCCTGGCACTGGCTGCACAACCCACATGGCCTTCCAGGGGAAGGATGTGACCATGTGGCACCAGTCCCTGGCCCTGGACATCAGGGGACAGACCTGGCTGCCACATGCCTGGGAATGCACAAGGACAGTGCCAAGGAATGGCTGCTGCGGGGCTGGCAGACCTTGGTGTGGGCACAGCAGACCCTGGCTGTCCCAGCAGAGACAAATCATTGCTCCTCAAGGTTGAGGCAGAGACAAGTTTTCTTGCTCCCAGTTTAGCAAACAACTCACATGAAGTCTGGCTTCAGGGCTTTAAAAAAATAAGGAGAAAGGTCATTCCTAAGGTTTGGGCAGGCTTTTTCCCAGTGCAAAGGACTCCTGATTCCGAGTGCTGTCACAGAGAGGAAATGCATCATCTAGCATTTTTACTCTGTTGCTAATCTGAGCTGGGTGGCTTGTCTGGACGCAACCTATGAGCCTCCTGGGTAAAGAGCCCTTGCTCTGCAGCAGCCCTGAGAAGAACCAGGAGCTCTGGTGCCGAGGTGTTACCCACTGCAGCTTGTGAAGGCAGCAACGACCCTCTCAACCAAGTTTTGGTACCAGCCCTAGAGACACCACCTGCAGCACAGAGCTCCATTCGACCAGGTGTGGGCACAACCCCTGAGCCGCAGCCGCTGCACTGCAGAAACACCCGCAAGACAACAGGAGCCAGTCTCCAGCTCTGCTGCTGCTCCTTTCTCTGACACCCCACACCGCAGCCGCGCAAGAAAACACCCCAGAGCTGCAGCAGAGACGGCCAGGGGTCTGGCGTAGGTGTCAGATGAGAAAGCTTGCCGGTGTCTGCCAGGAAGAGATTTACACGCTAAGGCTTCACAAGGTAAATGAGGATTGTATTAAGAGCCTGACTTCACACTGTAAGAGACAGAGGGGAAAAACATCAGGTGAAAAAAAATCATGACTCACATTTCTCCCCCTACCTCACGGTGCTGGCAAAGTCAAATGAGCCACGAGAGCGAAGACCGGCATTGTGAGCTGGGATTCCTGCAGTAAATCTGAATTGACGCTATTTTTACATCTCCTTCTAATCCCTCTCCATCTCACCATATCACAACTATCTGAGCAGCCCCTAATAGCTTCCCACTCTCGCAGCCATTACAGCTATCATGTATCATTTCATTTCTTCGGCATTCATTAACACCTCTCCAGGCTGCCCCGGAGCCCACATCCACTGCGGCATCCGTGACACTGTCCTGCTGAGAAAGGGAGCAGCAACAGGGTCCCCAGGAGCGCTACTCAAGCCGGGCTGGCCCGGCTCTGATGCAAACCTCCTCCTCAACGCTCCTAGTCGATGCCTTGATTACAGTCATTTAGGTTTTGTAATTGGGACATCAGGGAAAGCAGCGCCAAAAGGGAGGGCACCGAAACAGGATCAAAGCAGCCCAAACCGCTCAAAAAAGGTTGAGCCACTCTTCTACAAACTCCAGCTGTGCAGACTCTTCTGCCCCCCCGCCCCACCGATCTATCCCTCTGACAGAAAACCAGAGTATAACATAATTTTCCACCGTGGTCTATACTCCTTGGGACATTTATGCCACATCACCTCCTTCGTGGGTGTGTATTGCTTCTCTGCACAAAAACCCCAGGGATCAGCAGGGCCAGCTGGGGAGAGAGGGGAATTGCCCCAGTATCCCAGTCACCCACTGCATCACCAGTCCCAGCATCTCAAATATTTCCAAATCCGGGGCTGTCTTTGCACCAGGGTTTAGCATATCCGCCTGCTTGTGGTGTGGAGCCCAGAGCCGCACACAGACCCACAGGATGGGTGCGGAAGCAGGTCCTGGGGTTTGCTGACAGCTGCTCTATGAATTACCAGTGGATCCACAGCTTCTTTGTACTGTTGTGGCACCACAAAATGCCCTGTAAAGAGGATTATGTTGTACTCCCCAAAGCTATCCTGCACTACAAGAGAGAAGCAAATTGATCCAAGGCTGAAGCCCAGAGCATCCAAAAAACTTTGGTCTTGGGGGTTGAAGCCGGGTGCCACCCCCAGCAGCTTGACGCACTGCCCTTGAAGACCCACCCCGAGCAATAAGGAGAACTCTCCCATTTCTGACCACTCCCTTTCAACCTCTCCCAGGCTGCTTCTCCACTACTTGTTCACGGTCGGTCCAGCTCACCCAGCAAGCAGGGACCCCCAAATACACAGCAGTGCTCAGCTCTGCGGCTGAGGCGGCTCCGTGCTCCCCTGGGGGATGGTACCACGGCTCCTCCCAGGACCTTCAGGTACGGAGGAACAGCCCGGTCTGGTCACACACCCAGTGCTTGGGCAAAGTCAACAGTCAGACAACCCTGCAGTGAGCTGCCTCTGGTGTGTGCACACCCTGCCAGCGAGCACAGGGGTTTAGCTGCTGAGTCTTGGTCCTGGCAGTTGTCTTGAGCCAGGGACAAAGCCCGCAGGGAGGCAGAAGACCAAACCCTTCCGGCTCCTGCTCCTTTGCATGAAATTGGGCTTTCGAGCTACGTCAAAAGGCTGAATACAAGGCTCTCTGGTGCCCTGGGATGCAAAGTGCCCAAGTGGGGCAAAGCGTTGCTGCTGGTAGAAACACAAACAAAGTCTGTCTGAAGTGCTGATTTAAAAATCTTCCCAAATCATGCTTTGCATCTGGAGAAACCCAGTATTAGAGAAATAGGTGGGAAAGCATTCCCGTGCAAAGTTAACATCGGCAAATGTGCTGGCAAAACAGGTAAGAGTTCTCTGGAGACACGAGGCTGGAAAAATCTCCCTGATCTTAACTCTACAAAAGCCATTTTCACTAATGGAAAGAAAGGAAACAAAACCTATTTCCCTTCTGGAACATCAAACAGAATATTACTGTTGCACTACACCCCATATTCCATCCCCATCAATCCAATAACTTTTCCTGCAGTGCTTTTCTGTACCTCAGCTGTTTGTTTGATTTTTTTTTTACCAATAAAAAAATATTCGTAAATGCCTGAACCTTTGTTTGCCCTCACAAAGGCAGAACATACCCTCAGGGGCTCAGAGCCCTGAGGGCTTTCACAGGTTCTTCGGTCAGAGTTCCTGAAACACGTTGACCACATTACAGCTCAAGCACATCTTCCCCTTTACTGTACAGTCCCAGTATATTTAGAAGCAGTTAATCATCCATCTGAAATGAGAGAGAAGCGTTTTACATTTATTGCCACTCTCAGGTGCTGTATCGTTTCTATCCCTTGGCTATTATCTGGTGCATTTGATCTCTCTGTTTCATGCCTGCTTCCCCCATTAACTTCTTCCCTTCCGTAGGCTACTGCGCTTTACATAATAGGGAATAGCTTTGATAAAAGCAGACATCAGTCAAATTCCCTCCCTTCAAGCTTTCACTTGAAAGGGATGCAACTAAGGTGTTCGCCATAATGTTTAAAGTACCTTCCCCACCCCATCAATCTGTGTTTGCAAGCAGCCTTTGAAAGCTACAAACTGAGCACTTCCCTTAGCAAAAACTTTTCCACCAACTCGCGCTCTCCTTTGCAACGAGAAGGCGGCCAGACCGTGGTTAGAGCAGGAAGCAGCGAGGCAAGTGTTCTGCTTTCTATTTCCAGCCCTGCCACACAACGTGCTGAACCAGTCCTTCAGATCCATATGACTCAATTTCCCCATCCCTAACTGATCGCTATCGTATATCCCTGCAGAACTGTCAGGGGGCTGGATTAATTAATAGTTACAGGATATTCAGACATCCTTGAAAGGTAAGAAAAAAAAATCTGTCGTCTTGTGGCTAATGCAATGCGACTACAGTTTCTTCCAAATGTCTTGGTATTTATTTAATTAGAAGGAATAAGAGAGGGGGAAACCACTGGGGGACATTCGCTGTTATTAAGAAATCCCATATGCTGGAACAGGAGCCACCAAGCGAGAGCCCACACGCCGTACATTCCTAGCCCAGTTTGCCCCCAAAACCTGGGTGCTCACAGGGTGCCCAGTGCCCACCAGGCAGCCTGACCTCAGCTGTGTCCGCTCATGACAGGACATCCCTGCAGCCTCCCTCCACTCAGCAGCCACGGATAGGGCAGATGGGGTGGCTGGGATGGGTACAGAGGGTGGAAACAGCATCCCAAGAACATCAGGAATGAGCCTGTGGCTCAAAAGGCACAAGCCCTCCACCAGCCACACTCCATGTCCATTGGAACCCCCCCAGGTTCCACACTGGCACTCGGGCCACGTGCAGAGTGGGCAGGGCTGTTAAAGACTTGCCGATGGAGATGAATCTTCTGGCTTCGGCAATTGCCACAGTTCAAGAGCTCACTGCCTCACTCAGTCCCCCTCGCCGGGTGTGATGCACCAACCCTGCATCCCTGCTCTTCCACTCACCCCTCCAGGATAGAGCATTTTGGCCAAAATTACCTTCTTTCTGTAGAAAGAAACTAACAGAAAGTGCGTGAAATATCTCAGCCCCTTCCCCAAGGAATGGCTCAGCCAGGGCTGAAACTCCCAACGTCCTCCTGCGCAAGACATCTCCCTCCTTCCCGCACCATTCACCTCACTGAGATTCCCAGTGACACACCAGGTTTCTCCATCCTGAGTAAAACAAAGTTTTGCCAGCTCAGTTCAGAGAATCCATCACCTCCCTGCCCCAGGGAAATCTGAGAGATGAGACTGATCACGGAGGCCCCTGAATCCTCTTCAGCTGGAGCGGCTGCCCCACCAGGCACTGTTACAGGTGATCCAGATGCAAAATTCAACCCATACGTCCCTCTCACCTCCATCTCCCCTGCTCAGAGAGAACACTAGTTGCATACTTATTACTTCCCTGTAAAGTGCTATTACTTTTGCTTTAGAGAGGAGAAACCAAGGCATGAGGCACCTTTAGCTAATCAAGAAGTCTCTTGTATAATGGGGAGCAGCTGAGTCTCCCATTCCCCAACAGAGTCACATTCCCATTATCCCCCATATCCCCTCTGATGCTTTCTTACAAGTTTGCTTTTGCTCCCCTCTCCCTCTCTGTTCCTTCTCCTTTTTAAGACATTCCTCTAATATCTTTCTGCCTGCTTGAAGTTTATGGAGGCCTCTCAGTGCCGTAAAAGCTTTAAGGAGTGGGCTGGGAACTGCTCCACGTGTGTTGCCAGACAATGCAAGGAAATAAGATACATATCCAGTCTGGCCATAATATTCCACCTTGAAGAAAACACCATTTCCCCAGTAAAAACATGGCCTAAGCTCCCACTGCTGCCAGCTGACATGGGGAAGAGGTTGTGTTCCGTTATTGATGTCATTAAAGGGAGGGAAGTTTCAGATCAGTGCTGGTTAAGATTCATCTAGAAGCAACAAAATAGAGCTGGAGATAAATCTGTCCATCACACAAGTCACCACAGAATTTATTAAAGACTTCACCCTCCTGGGTTACACTCAAACTCTGTATCTGTTTCACAAAGCAAAGAGGGTTGTTATTGTCTTTCTGACCTCCCGTAAGCTGGACTAAGTAATAAATTCTTGTGCAGTATAAACTTTCCCTAACTAACCTGGGGGCAGCTACCCCTTCCCCTGGGGATTCTGCATCGGATCCGAGCCCACCAAACTTCCCTTGGTGCTGAGGGGAGCAGGTAGCGCCAGCAACTTGTCTCGACAGCTAATTATTTTCCAGCATACTGATTTTTCAGAGAATAAGATCACTTGCAAAGAGGCTTCTTTTCACCTAATTTGGGCACTTCTGCAGAGCAAACAGAGCAGAGAGGTGTATATACTCCTTTTGATTCAAACCCCAGAGAAGCTGCTACATTAACAAGCGACAGAAGCCCACGACCTTGATAGTTCTGCTCCTTTCTCTTCCCCCAGTGAAGCTGATGCCAAATTCCCCCTTTGGAGGACAGCACAAGAAGCACATGTGGCTGCTCACATGAACCCCAGACTGCAAAAGGGGATGACCAAGGTGTACGTGGCACATGTAGCATCCCAGGTTTCATGGGGTACTTCTCACTATTGGTAGGGAACAGTCATGGACAGACCAGTACCCATTCTCCAGGAGGAATTTTGTCCATCCTTTTGTCCATGAAGCACAGGCAGGGTCAAAGACGAGCTTTTGTTCCAGGGTGGTTTGCAGCACTGTTACAGCTTGTGAACAAGGCAAACATCAAGGGAGGGATGGGGAAACACAATGGTTGCTCAAGGGGTGAGCACAGAAGCAGAAGCTCTGCCCTCAACTTATCTTCAAAACTTTGTTCTGAAAAAACCACCACCCTCCAGAGGAACATCTTGGAGAGAAGAACCTGCCCACATTCAGAAGCATCATTAACTTAAAAAAACAGGCGAAGGTTCTGTCATTACAAAAATGTTATTTTCCATTGTCTAGTGTCATAATCTTTTGTGAAGGTGAGAAGAGTGATTTATTGACCCATTTTAAGTGACAGCGGTGCTCAGGGAAGCTCTGTAGCCCAGCCATGGCCAACCATTGAGTTCTGCCAGTGCCACGCAGGCAAAAATCTCCATGGGACCCAAGCACAGCACTTAGAGGACCGCATGAAAGAGATGATAGTGTGAAGACACGAGGGATGCTGCCTGGGAAGTGGATCAGAAAAATCCAGATGTAATGATCTGTGGAGCCTTAGCAAACACAGAGGACTTTCTGAAGATGCTGACTCCAGGATGCGAGGGAGAGAGAGGGATTAAGATTGGCATCACGCCATCTCCTTGTAATTGCTATTTATAAAATTCTGCACCTGCAGGATGAGGTGATTGATTAACATGCTTCATAAATCTCAGGCAGTTGAACAGCTATGACATGGTTGCAATTTTCTTCATAAAGTTCGAGCCATGAAAAATAAAATGGGTTTCCAAGGGAACCCAGGAGTTTCCACAAACGTAGTTGATTTGGTTGAATTCTTTTTTTAATGAAAACTTTCAAAATGAAACAAAATGATAAATGTTCATTTTGAAAGGCGTCATTTTGGTTTTGTTCTCCAAATCTGGAAGGATTCTGGCTTTCCATTCCTTCCTTTCTCCCTTCTTTTTCTTCCTCTTTAAAGCTTTCTTCTCTTTCAAAGGTTGGAAAAAACCCACAGAATGGTTTCCCCTGTATTTTTCCCTTCTTAATTTCTCTTTTTTCCACATGGAAAATAAAATTAAAAACAAACCAAGAACAAAAAGATAAGTCTAAACAAAACTTCAAAGAAAAGTGAAACCTGTCTTCCGCAGGATACATAATTAAACTCGCCATCTTCTTTTAAGTACTTCACTCAAAATAAACAGCATTTCCCAAACAGACCTACTTCTGTGCTCACTGAATTGTGTGACACCAGATCTCAAACGGAATTGAGAGGATGTGCATGACATTATCCACCTTAAAAAAGGAGATCAAGGCACAGGGCTGTGAAATTACCACTGAGTGGGGGACTCAGCTACATTCAGGTGAGAAGAGGGGCAGCAGAGAGATGGCTACTAAGAACAGGGCTCCTGTGACACTCAGATATGAACACTTCCATTTCAGCGTATGAATCCCACCTTCATCAACAAGAACCCAGAGACAAGGCAGCAGCACAAGATAACAGATATCATCTCCAAGTCCACGAAGAGTTTGGGGCAATAGATACCACCAAAATGAACAGTCCAAATGAGAAGAAAGCCCCAGGTAGTCTCCACACCATCTCCATGCTCCAGAGTCTTTTGTCCAGCAGGACTTCTGGCTGCGCCCAAAAGCCTCAAATATTTTTTTTTTTACGTGAAAAACCTGTTCTAAAAAAAAAAAATTGACAAAATCCTCCCTTTTTTACAAAATCATGGAATCATTTAGGTTGGAAGAGACCTTTAAGATTATTGAGTCATACTGTTAACCCAGCACCGGCCTCCTTCCTCCATCAAAGTGTCTCCCTGAAGACAAGTATTTCACTTGCCCACATTCATGTTTAAGGGTCCCGAAGAAGCTGTAAGATAATCATAAATAATACTTCTTATAACTCAGGATCAGCTTAATCCTTGCAGAAGACTTTCACCAATGCAAACCAGCTGCTCTCGCACAGCACCTAAGGTGACACGTCACACATCTGGATAGCAGAGGACCAGCAGCTCCCAAACACCCTCCGCCACGCCTCTCCTGTCTCCACCTTCCCCATTTGGTTGCATATCTCCCACCACAGAGACACTGTCATCATCACGCCACTGCAGGAATGTATCAGAAAACACCGGTTGCCACACGCCACCTAATATTTCAGAGCAGATGAATGAATGCAGCTTGGCAGAGAACTTCCTAGTCTGGTCAAATTGGCCCCATCTGTCTGTCCCTTATGGAAACGATGGAGCCGCCAATGAAAAATTCCCTGTGCACTCCATGATTTTCCCTCTCTTTCCATTTTTATGGGTGCAATTTTGCAATCAACTCTATTTTTATGTTGCTGTACAAAGGCTTCATGCCCACATTAGAGATCTTCCTCTTCATTCCTGGTGCCCACGTTCTCCCAGAGCTCAGGAAGAAAGGAAGCTTGCAGGGCAGATGATAATTTCAAGCAGTGGAACCTAAAAGGGGGTTATTAGAGGCCAGTTCACCCAGTACCCAGAAAGGCTGCACCAAGGAAGCAGAACCCTGCTTAGATACCCTGTACCCCAAGGAATCAGAGCTGCCACTTCTAGGTCCCAGCAGAGAAAGTCTCAAAGGCTGACTGCAGGCATTGCTGCAGCTCAGCAAAGCAAGAGCTAGCGTGTGTGTTGAGCAGACCTTCTGCCTGGGCAGATCAGCCCTTCCATGCTACCACCAGTGCCTGGGCACTGCAGAAGCACATGCCTGGACAGGAGGCCATGGCGAGAGAGAAGGTGGCCATGGTGGATGCTCCGAAGAAGAAAACAAAACAAAACAAAAAAATTCTCATTTTCTCCTCCGCTTTTGGGGGATATTGATTTTATTCCCTTTGTTGAAGTACCTCTTGCTTTTTCCTTCTGTTCATAAACCAGCCAAGAATTTTCAGCTGAAATAGAACTCAGGAGTTCTCAGGAGAAATTTCTTTTTTTATTATTATTTGTGGCTAACTTCATAGGCTTTGTGAGGACTGCGTGTTTCAGGCAGGCCGACTTCCTCTCTGCAGCATCTGAGGCTGCAACCTTTCCCTGACCTCCTGCTCTGAAGGTTAACATGAGGTTAACGTGGAAAAGCAAATCAAAGCCAAAATGACACCAGTTACCTGTTCCGGTTTGTGTTGCTTTATGACTCCCGGGACCACATGCCTGACCGCCTGCCATCTCCCCGGGGGGCTATGAAGTAATAACGTCTCTTTATTTCCTGCCTGGGAGCACATTTCGACTCGTGCCTTTAAAAACAACCAAATAAATTTCTCTCTTTCAAGCTTTCATTGAGAACAGAGAAAATGAGAAGTGGAGATGATGATAACCTAATCACTGGACTCTTTTAATAAGCGGAATTTCCTCTGAAGTAACTGGTTTGAATATCTGCCAAACAACAAAGCTCCCAACATTTCTAATATCCAGCCAGCGTATCATGAAAGCAAATATGATGAATCGCTCTGGATTTGGTTCTTGCATGAAATGAAAGCACCAGTTGGTCATTAAACAGAGGGTCACGTTCTCGTCTCATTTGCACTTGGGGAAATATGGTGCAGCTCTGTGGAGATGCTGAGCTTTTGCTTGGAAGAAAGGACATGACACTAAAACTAGGAGCAAGAGAGTGAGAAGAGAAAATCTGGTGAGGTCAGAGCCTGATCTGCCCTGGAAATACTTCTGCGTGGACACTGCTTCTGGAGAGGTTTAGGAGACTTGCCCAAGGTTACGGTGGGAGCTCTGTGGAAAGCAGGGTTTTACTCAGGACCTCCTGGACACCACCACAGCACCTTTGGCAGCCAGACATCCGATCGCGTTACAGCTCCAAACAGAGCCTGAGGTGCCCTGCTTTCTGCTCGACTGCTGATCCGATACAGAATCCCAACCGAGAAACAGCAAGAGCCAGAGGGAGCCGATTTCCCGGCGCAGCTCCGTGCAGCCAGCCTCTTGATCCACCCGCTTTCATCTCAACCCAAGGAATTCTTCAGCTCCCATTTTACGACCCCTTTTTCACGACCGCAGGCTGGGGCTGGGCAGCCGGGCTGCGTGTTACCGTGATAATGAGAACAATCAGAGCGGAGCAGTTATTAATCACCCAGTCATCTGATCCATTAAAACAAATGCTTATTAACCACAAGACATATGTTTTTTCTCCTGAACTCCAGAGATAATGTCTGAAAGCAGATGGAAGAACTACACTCACAAATTAAATTTGATGGGCCTCTTAAAAATAAATTAAGTCTGGCAGGCCTCTCCTCCTTTAATTAAGCTGCTACATAACTTTGAGAACGTACTTGTTGCTTGCTGCAGGTGTTGCTGAGGGGTCTGTTTTCTACCTGTTCCTTCACCCTTGGTTGCTTCAAAGCCCATGAGCTAAATCCTCCACTAAACCCTCCACTGCCATAAGGCAACACGACCAGGGGAGCAGGGAAACCTCTGGCGAGCTGCTGCAGCTGGTCTGGACTGCTTGACTTCCAGCCAAACACCTCAGTGTTTTATTGCAGCCTAGCACCTCTGGACTCAATTCTGATGTATCTGCTAGCTCTGAGTCTCGCCATATTCTTCCATGAAGTAACTCAGGGTGACTGTTGTGTGGTGGTTCATTCCCACCCCTGCTCAGGAGCATCTCCCTGTGCTGCCCCTACGACTACAGCAATACAACTTTAAGGAGTAACAACCTGCCAGTGGGATTAAGTCGCCAATATGAGCACAGGATATGATTGATTCTGGAAATACCTTGTGGGTATCACATATACCAGCACCCTGAGAATGAAGGGACCAGCCCTACTTCAGCCCCAGTTATCAGTGGGGAGCATCAGGACATCAGCAGTGACAAGGCTTTGAGGCTGTGGGTAAAGCCAGTTGCCCACGGAAGGTCAAGTCCATGGAAGTTGCCTCCACAAAGCCCTGCAAACCCTGGGAGCTCTTTTTAAAGAGCAGTAAGAAAAGGCTGGATTTCAGCCACGTCACTCCAGCTCATGAGGTTACAAAAGACAGTAAAACAGTGATACACGGCACCAAATCTGAGGTTTCTAAGCATCAGGCACAGGTCTTACGCGCCTGAACCAGCACCCAGCTATATTTTAGATTTCCCAAAGCATCCCTCACCTAAAGGCCAGAGGGATGGTGTGCATCTCTCTGTAAAGGCATGGATTTCCCAGAATAATTGCATCTCCCAGCTCATTACACACACCTCACCTATGATATCGTATCCAAAAATGCACTGGAGATCTATCTTTAGACACCTGCATTGGCCCTTGGGTGTCTCATTAATCATTTAGACTCCTCCTGGTCAACGAGTCAGGTACCTTCGAGGGCAGTGTGTGCTGTAGGAATGAATCAGCCCCCGGAGATGCTCCTTCGCAGCATTGACCACAGAAGCCTAAACAACTGGCTTCCCACTAGATGCCTAATTTTTGATAGCTAAATGTAGATTAAATGAATTGCTTTGCCTATGTGTTGTTCCCTAGATTAACACAGCAGGGGCCCAAACGGTTTCTATATAGATTCGAATCAATATGCTCAGATTGATTTTTTTTTTTTTAAATTATATAGTATTTTCCCCATTTCTGCCAAGCACAACTCAGGAGGAAAGTATATTTTTCCATACAAAGGCAAGGTAAAGTATTTTTTAAGAGTGTAAATTTAGGAGGCAGGTTCACTTACTCCAGGTGACATTTAAAGTCAAGACAAGGAGAAGAAAATGCCTCAGGAGCAGCGAGTGATATATCAAAGAATTTCCATGGTTCTTTCATATCCTCTTTTCATCCACAGCCTTCACTAATCACCACTATTTCCAGGACCTAAGAGACCTTTTTACCTTTAGAAAGTAGACCGTGAATTGCTCAAGTATTTATAGAACACACCAAACCCAGGGCAGGTTTAAAGACAAGGAACCCACCCCACTAACCCCGGCAGAACACACGTCAGCAGAGTTAACCCAGAGGAATGAGACGCTCAGTCAGGGCAGTTCTTCGAGCTCAGTTGTTCAATGTGCCTGGAAGTATTTAAGGTGTGTACACAAGCACTTATTTCTCAAGGGTGCTAAAACATAGCTGGCATGAATAGTTAGTGCAACTGATACCTGTTTTCCTTTGCTCCCCGAAGCTGTGGAGTGTTTATTCCATCCGTCCACCAGGCAGTCGCCACCGAAATTTGATTGACAACTCCATTTCTCCATTTATAAGTATCAGCTTAATTATTTGGAGATCTATATTATCATCTATATTATCTGGATATTTACACTGAAGTATTTCTTCAGCGTAACGACAACATGCCACACTGCGAAGGGGGGACGAACACTCCTCTGGCTCATTTTGCATTAACTACCTCTACTCCAGCTAGGGCCCCCCAATGCACAGACACTAAGCGCTGGGGGGAGAAGGGTCCCACAGGTGAACAGAGGAGCACGTAAACACAGTGGAAAACCACCACAGCAGCCCGGCAGGAACTGCCCAGGTGACAGGGTAATGCTGCTTGAGCTCCCCTGTCCTAGAAGGATGCCCTAGCAGCAAGGAACCCTTACTTCGCTATAAATAGAGCGCAAATGGCTCCAAATGGATATTGGCATTCGGAGCAGAGACTTAATTTATCACTGAAGCACCATTTTAATATCAAAACAGAAAAGCACTAATCACTCTGCAAGTGCTTTATGCCTATTTAACAAGAAGCTTCATGTCCTGCTTAATGGCAATCCTTAATGGGCTTTTTTCCCTTCAACATTTTGAATAACAAGGCTTTTCCAAATCAGAGTTCCAGTCAAGCACCAAAATAAAACCTGCCCAGTCAAAGGGCAAGTAAATTATCATGAGACAGTAAAGAACAAGCAGAGTTTAATTATCTATTATTTATTATACGTATTTAAACAGAAAAGACAACTTAGCACTTGGCAGACAGATTCCTCCCTCTTAAACATTACGGCGTCAAGGCAAAGTATCTATTGGCTTGATTACTAATGTAACGGATAATGAAGAATGTTTCTCATCTACTAATGAGCCTGAATCTCCTCTAGAGTACATAGGAAATGGATGGTCTCATTTAAATACAATCAACCATGCAATAGACCCCATGGGACCTCAGAAGCTACACTGCCCTGTGGAGCCAGGTAAACTTCTGTTTCTATTTATTACGCTCAGCAGCTCCAGCAGCTCGTCATGAAGCTCTGCTGATTTTCATTGGGACTGGCATAGCAAAAGCACGGCTGTTTTCCACGTTTCTTACGTCAAACTCCAGATCTCCAGGTCTGACGTGGCTTACAGCGCACGCTGGTAAGCAGAAACCACGCCAGGATCCGGGCTGACAAAGAGGCAACCACGACAGTGCAGTGCGTGCAGGACAGCTTCTGGGCTTCAGGGGAATCTCCACCCCGGGGGTTGTTACTGTTGGGGAAGGTACTGCAGCACCATGACATGTTCTCAAGGATGAGGTGCACCGGAAAACTCCAGGACCAAGGCAGCTGCTGCAGAAGCCACTGAGAAGTTTGCTCTTAGTGTGGCAGGGACCTGAGCAGGAACCCAATGGCGTAAACCTCCAAAGGGCACAGACCCTTCAAACAGCCTTGGGGACCAAGGGTGAGCTGGTCTGGGGGAACAGCCAGGGCACGACAAGGTCCCAAAGCACCGGGGCATCTCATCAGGTGAGCGTACCTCTTTTAAGCTGGGTACCAAAGGCAAGCTTGGCCTGAAGGAGCCAAAGGCCTGCATCTCCACCATGCAGCCCCCAATCAGTATCAGCCCGAAGCCACGAAGAGCCCAAAGCAGAAGGTGCTGTGCCTCAGCCCACCAATGGTTTTGACTCATGGCACGACACTGGGGTCTAGAACTTCCATCAGGAGGGGAGGAGTTCAGCACCGCCAGGACAGAGATGCATATTAAGACTGTAGCTTGAAAAATGGTAACTTTGAGAAGGTGACAGATACTGATGGGTTCTGGATAAACCACACAGGGGATCTCTATGCTCCATGTGCTGCAGCCATCCTGACATCTCTACCCCCCACAATCCTCTGTGGGAGTCGAGAAAATAAGACATTTACGCTACCTTTATGAGATGGGATGACCTTGTCACACAGGCAACTCTGAACAAGCACACCACGGCATCTACCGGATGCAGTCCAGATCCTCTGTCAGCTTATCACACACTTGATTTACCGCCCGCAAGCAGAGGTCTGCACTGAAATGCAAAGCCAAGGTAAACTTGCCCAGGCCCAGGTCCTGCTGCCAAGCTAAAATCAAGGCCAGGCTCTGCAAAGGTTTGATTAATAACAGGCAAAGTGTCGAGCAAGCCCAGTGCAAACCATAATGCAAATCAGGGTTTCGCACTCAAGCTAAGGCGACCTTGAAGATTTGGCTTCAATTTCCACGGCCAAAACCTCTCTATCAGGAGTGCTTTGAATGCTGCCATGAGCTTCTGTGGCCCCAGGGCTGTGCTGGGGTATCTGCTCCTGCCTCAGCTGCTTTCCTACGTCTCCTTTCCCTCCAGGCTCGCCTGCCCCTAGAAAGCCTTCCAGCAGGACGTCAATGTGGCACGCACTTCTGATGCATGTCCAACAGAAAAAAGCCACTACAGAAGAGCAGCAGACAACCCTCTTTTCATCAAGCGAAGCATTTCCACTGAGGGATTACACAGCCGCTGCCCCTGGGACTCTCAAAGGCCAGAGAGGAATTGCCAAAGCCACCCTGTAACGTCTCCTTCTTCTCGCTCACTTGCCAGAAGAAGCCCGTGTCTGACAAACGCCGAGACATGCTCAAATTCAACCTTCCACCCCACCCACAGCAAGCCCAGGAACCAAAACCTGCTCACCACCACGCATCCACCCAGAAGCTGCCGCGCTACCCCCAGCTCAGCGAGAAGGTTCACCAGGAGAAATCCCAGTTTCCCCAGCCTCGGGGAATTTTCCCTGTGCTCACACGGGAGCAGGACAGCTGCAGATTTTAAGGACAGAAAGGAGCAGTGTACTCTCATAGTCTGTCACCCCTCGTCCCCGCTCCCGATAGCGCTACCCAGTAACTCCTGCGCCGTGCTATTGCCACCACACCAAGGAGCAGCACCGAGCTGCAAGCCAGGCTGGCAACACTCGATTGGGGAAGAAACGCGTTACACAGGGGGGAATCATTTCCTGCTGCTTTCCCAGCAGAGGCAGGGCCAGCCCCTGCTGCAGCGCAAGCCCAGCCTGCTGCCTGTTAACCCAGGCAAAACCAGCCCCAGCCGCACGCGTGTGCCCCGGTGCTGTGAGCACGTACGAATCCAAGTCCTCCACGGGCAGCGCTGCACCAGGGGCCACTGCAACGAACGGGAGAAGGGCAAGAACGGGGCAATTCACCCTTCAGTCCGCTTCTGAAGAGTCTCTCCTCTGTACCAATTAGCCACACTGCTGCATTTGGGAGTCTTAGAGATCCTTTTAAATCCATTTTTTCATCTGGGTCTACGGCTCCTTTTAAGTTCTCCGCTGCTGTGATCTTTACTTTGTTCAGATTACAATAATTTGTCATTTGTGCGCAGACAGTTTCTTAACTACTCCTGCATTAGAAATAACCTCCGAAGCAATATTGGTTCTTTTATCTCCAGGGTCCTGCAAAGCGCAGAGCTATTGAATGGCGAGGCATTAAGGATGCAAAGAAACCCCATAAGGCAACGCATTAACTGTGAGCTCTCTTGCTATGGAAATGGAAGGATTGTGCAGTACGATTGCTCAAATCCAGCCCAAGCGAGGAGCAAAACCCTGCCTGAAAAAGGTTCATGGCACCAAAAGCGGTTTTATCATCTGTAGCCTTAATTTTGGAGGCTGGACAAGTGCTGAAATAGTTGGATTTTATTGACAATTCGGGCATATTCACTCATTCTTTTCCACTTTCTTTCTCTCAGCGTGGAGGACTCATTCACGGAGTCGTACACTTGGAGGCCAGACAGGAATACAACTGGGATGATCTAGTTTTAGTTGCTGTATAACAGAGGAGAATGAGAGAGAACACCACGAAGACACATCAAATCTACCGGCACTACGTAGTTACTCCCAAAAGTCTTAAAAGACCTGACTGGGGAACTCTGGACCTGAGCTTTTTATTTCTAGCTTAAGACTTCAAGAGATCCCATGGGATTAGATCACAGTGACATAATTCCAACATCTAAAAGAGCAAAATGAGCAACCTGCAGAGCTATAGCACAATTAGCCCCGGTGCCAGCGCAGAGAACAGCACATTTAAGACTGCCAGGGAATTACAGACGAGCACAAAGAGCGCGAGTCACCGCAAGCCCTGCCTGTGGAGGAGTTGTCAAATCAAGCTCCCTTTTTTGACAAGATTATAGGCTCGCTGGATAAGCCAAGTCTGCTGAGAGTGTGCGCTTGGATGTCTCAAAGGCATTCCGTTCAGCACCGTGCGATGGCTTTATTTAAAAATACGCGTCACAGGCAGCGAGCGGAGCACACGTTACGTTACAAGCTGCCTGCACACATTTCAGATGTAGCTGCTACAGCAGGATATTTGGGGCCAAGGGGTCTCAGAGGTTCCCCCGGGCACCTGTTCTTAGGACCAAGTCATCCCCCTTTTTGGAGATGCAGACAGGGAGAAAAAGAGTTATCCCCAAAGAGAAATCCCTTCTTCCTCATTAGCAACCAGTCAGCTGAGTCACAGCTGCGGCTTCCATTGCAGGCACAAGTTTTCCTAGCAGGGCAGGGGCAGCTCCCAGGGACACCCAGTATTGGCACACACCTGGCTACAGACACCCGAGGCCGCCCTCAACCATATAGATCTCCCCCCCAGTCACAGCGCAGATTGTTTCGCACTCAGCTGGGATCCCACTCCCATTGACCCAGGAGAGCAAGTCAGGGTGTTCAGTTAAACTGGTTGTGGATGGAGGTTTGAAGGTCAGTACATTACACATGCAGGCATCTGACTTTTATCTACAGCTCACGGAAGACGCGAGGGTTTGAGCCCTAGCTAAGGCCACCGTGCCCACGTCTCTCTTCAGTGCACCATAAATATAACTCTTTAACCTGTCAGAGGTTTCCTCGATTACCTCACCCAGCTTCCTGCCTACACCCTGCTCCACATCTACGAACCAGGACACCACCACCACCCTCCTCCGACAGCTGACTGGCACATTACAGCCCAGCAGGGAGTCCTAGCTTGCCTTATTTGGTACCTCAGTGCATGGCATGCCCTGCTGTCTCTGATCTCTGGAGCTGCCCCTTAGATTACACACAGCACCAGAAGCACCCATGGAGAGCAACAGGCTCATCTCAGGACCCAAATACCACCATTTACCACCAGGCCTCAGCATGATGACACAGGCAGGCTCAGCTGGAGCTTCTCCCATATTGATGGGGCATGCCCTGACCCCGCACTTCTTGTCACAAGGGAAGTGACTAACCACCTCAGAGGTGCAGCCCCCCCACCCCAGCTCCCAAAAGCAACAGGTACCAAGGGCAATGGGAGTGGAGGAGAGCTGAATGTCTACTGAAATCATGACGCTCACTGGAGGTTCGTGTCAAGGCTCAATGATACTGGTCACACTGCGTGCTCACTTCTTCCAAACCACCCCAGCACACGATGAGGAAAGACCTCCCCTCTGTGGTGAGCCTGCTTGCTCTCCACCCTGTCAAACCCAGGGGAAGATGGATGGCACTTAAGTCACTGGTCAGAGAAGGAAGAGGGTCAGAGCACAAAGGCCATCTGTTGCCATCTGAGGACATCAGCGGAACAAAGAGGAAGTCAGCACCAGGGCCATGCTGAAAACCCCTGTGGAGCTGTAACCTTCATCCATCAAACAGGGCAGAGCAGGGGCCACGGCAGCATCTGTCAGTCTCCAGCAAGAGTAGCAGGTCCCCGAATAAGTTCAAAACCTCACAGCAAAGGGGTTTTTTCTCAAGTTGTGCTCTTGGAGGTGTACCACCTACCATGACTTGGAGATGCACGCATACACGCAGCATACTGCACAGAGCCTCATGTTCCAGGCTCACAGGAGCGACAGCTAAGCCCTGCTGGCTGCCTCAGCTTTTTGGGCAGCCCACAGGAATTACACAACCCAAACCCCAGGCAGTGCGAAAGGGATTTTGTGGTATAAATGCAGACAGTCATAGTCATCCCCGGCTTCAGCAGCATTATATATATAACCCAGGAGGAATGCAGGCAGAGCTGCCCGTACATGCCTAAGGAATTATTTTAAACATGTCCAGGGGATTTAGAGGCAGCATTTATGGAATACTTGAGGCATGTGGTAAGAAGCATAACAATTAAAATATTGGCGTATAACAAGTTAGGTCCATGCTATTTGCCGGAGACATGCCGGTAAAGATGCAGATCGGTCACCTCACAACAACCTGCAGCAGGGAGAGCTGCGAGCAAGGAGATGCCACAAGGCCCTGGTGATGGGTCCTTATGCCTCCCTGTGCTCAGCCCCACCACTACAATTATTCTCCAGCCACCCACACCAGTACTGGGTGAGTTTACTAGCCAGACGCTCTCTTCTGTGCCCTTCTAGAAAAGCTACAGCCCAGACATTATGGGACTCTTCCAGGGTACACACATGCCCCAAGGGCTCAGTCAGAGGCACTTCACCAGCAGGACTTCCCCTGCCTACTTCAAATTTGCCGCTGGTATCCCTTTGCTCTCTCCCCATCATCCTGTGGGCTCCATCTCACCCAGCTCCATCCCCAAGTGAACCCCAATTTCCAGCAGATCTGCCAGCAATGCCTATTGTTGTGTGCAGAGTCCTCGGGGCAATAAACCAGCCAATTTGTCACAACTCTTCCCAGCTGTAATGCAACCAGCCTGCTGCACGAGGGCAGGGCTGTCCCCTACCTCCTGCCTCAGCACAAGAGGGACAGCTATCCAGACCATGAGGGAAGACACGTCCTAGAAACCGCAGCACGGCTCGGTGACAAAACCCCAAACAGAAGTTGTACTTAATACACCCCAACTCCTAGTGCAGACCAATCCGTAAGACCAGACTAGAAACATCCCAACTTAAAAAGCCCTAAAAGTCACGTTACACGAAATTCGGCTCCTCAGCACCAGCAGTTTATCCCCCCAGGTCTCTCCTATTGCGCTCACGCTGCTCACTAGCATATGACAGCCTTTGACTCACGGGGTGTAACCACAGGAGACAAGGAAGGAGAAATCTGCTCACCTCTGCAGGAGCATCCGCCAGCCGGGGACCACGTGCCTGAGCCGGGAGTCTCTCCAGAGGAGTCTGCCGCTGCCACACACCATCTTTCCTTTCCAAGGCTGGGTAAACTCTGCCAGCATGTAAACTCCTAATGAAAGAAAGGTTTTTCTAATCAATAACCAGTTTGGGAGATACTTGGATTTTCCCCAGGATGAAGCTCTACAGCAAACAGCATCCGCCAGCCGGGGACCACGTGCCTGAGCCGGGAGTCTCTCCAGAGGAGTCTGCCGCTGCCACACACCATCTTTCCTTTCCAAGGCTGGGTAAACTCTGCCAGCATGTAAACTCCTAATGAAAGAAAGGTTTTTCTAATCAATAACCAGTTTGGGAGATACTTGGATTTTCCCCAGGATGAAGCTCTACAGCAAACAGGCAAACAAGCAGTGGGGGTGTATTTTCTTGGCAGCAGGGGGTGATTTTTCTTGGCAGCTCATGGTTCAGCTTGTCAGTGAAACATCCTAATTTCTAGCAGAGGTTAAAAAAAAACAAAAACAAACACCACAAAAACCAAGGACAAAACCCCCTAACTGCTGGGGACTTCACTATCCCCACCACCATTTCACACCTTACAGCTCCTCAGCATGCTCCATTATCACAGCCTGGGTTGCAAATGATGGCTCCATTAAATGGAGGGTTTAATCACACACTTTTTTTTTTTTTGTGCACTATTTGCCACATCAGCATTCCCACCGACAAACACTACCTGACACCTTGCATTTAGCCCAATTCAAGCTACAGGTTGACTTCAGTTTTTTAATAAAACTTCCTGATGGTTCAGGACATTTTGATTGCCTACC
>NW_010414408.1:31987-32396 GCF_000710305.1 Buceros rhinoceros silvestris
TTTTTTTTTCCCCCCCCAGCCACTGGGGCATTATGAATCACAGATTTCTTCAGCAAGCAGCAGCTAATAAACGGAATTACCGTCCTGTGAAAGGAGGGGGGTTAAGGTGGGGGGGTTCTTCCAGCTGGAGAAACCTTGTCACACAGGCTAGTGCCAGCCAGAGCTGGGCAATGCTACAGGGCAGCACCTGAGCACCCAGGCGCTGGGAAGGTGCTCTCTGGGGTCACCGCCACCATCCCCAAACTCTCCCAGCACTGGGGCAAGGGGGACACTTCCCCAACCAGCCCGAAAAGCCCCTGGCAACAGGCTGCCTGGCAGCTCCGGGAGTTGCCCCCCGTCCCAGGCAACCCCCCACCCCATACACACCTCCTGAGGCTCGGCCTCCTGCATCAGCAACCCCCTTCCAGCC
>NW_010414409.1:0-249 GCF_000710305.1 Buceros rhinoceros silvestris
AGCTGTGGGAGGATCTCGGCCTTTGGGCTTCTGTGGTCAGGTGCTGCCGTGACCACCCCCAGGGGTCTCTTCCCAGCAGTTGGACCCCAAATTGGCTCTTTTCCCACCTGGTTTTCTCAGAGGCTGGTGACGAGTTGGGACGGTCTCTTCCCAGCAGTTGGACCCCAAATTGGCTCTTTTCCCACCTGGTTTTCTCAGAGGCTGGTGACGAGTTGGGACGGCCGGTGCAAACAACAAAATTAGGGAGGA
>NW_010414409.1:617-2404 GCF_000710305.1 Buceros rhinoceros silvestris
TGTCCAGATCACTGAGTTCTTGCGTGGCTTTTGGAGGTTCTTGGAGGGAGTCTCAGAGGGTTTTGATGTACCTCAGGAGGAGACTCAAGGTGTCTCAAAGGGTCTAAGGGGTTTCTTGGAGGGATCTCAGAAGGGGGTCTCAGGGGGTTCTGGGACACTAAGGGTGGGGAATGGCCTGGGGACTCCCACCTCGGGCTCTATTTCAGCCCCTTCCCAGTGATTTTGGTGCTTTTGGAGCATCCCCAGCCCCGTGGAGATGGGGGTGGCTGGGGGCAGAGGAGTGTGAACACAAAGTCAGACATAAATTGTGCAATTAACATAAGCCATAGGTTTGTCTAAGATCCCACCCCCACACCCCCCATCTTTGGTGCAATAAGGAAAATGAAGCACAAATCCTGCCCCGATGCTGCCCCTGAGTTGGGCAATGAGACCCTTTGGAACCAACCGACAGGACAGATCGACGGGTTCAGTGCCCACCCATCCCCCTGTCATGGAGACCCAGGGGTGGGAGTCATAACTTCGGCCACACTGATGCTTGAGTTCCCACCCCCACACCCCCCATCTTTGGTGCAATAAGGAAAATGAAGCACAAATCCTGCCCCGATGCTGCCCCTGAGTTGGGCAATGAGACCCTTTGGAACCAACCGACAGGACAGATCGACGGGTTCAGTGCCCACCCATCCCCCTGTCATGGAGACCCAGGGGTGGGAGTCATAACTTCGGCCACACTGATGCTTGAGTTTGTCACAGGTCCATGAGACCAAGAGATGGGGAGGATCATCCAGAGGGTTGTGCAGAGGTTTGTGACCTCACTGATCCATGAGTAGGAGATGGGTCATGACAAGCAATAGGCTCCTGCATGGATATGTGATGTCACAGATTCATAAGTAGGAGATGGGTCAGGAAGAACCTCCTGGCTCGCAGAAGGGTTTCTGACCCCTGGCTACTTGCTTACAGGGGTAGACCTGGCTGCCGGAGAGTTGGGTAGACTAGACCTCCCGGAGTCGGGAAATGGGCAAGTCTGGCCCCCCAGGGTAGAGAAAGCTTCTGTGTTCTGGTATTGAGCCTGTGGACTGAGTAGACCAGATGTCCCAATGCCAATTTGAGTTGACCAGGTGTCCAAGCCCCTGGCTCGTCCAGGGCTTTGTGATGTCACAGGTCCATGAGTACATGTCAAAGGTCAGAGCTGGGCCAGCTCTAATGCTCCCTATTACCCCCTCCCTACTTCCCCCCATTCCCTTCACTTGGAGGGGTGGGTTGCAGTTAGAGGGATGCTGACACTTGGTAACAGTTCAGCTGCCCTGGGACCCTCTGACCAGGCTCCCTCTGCAGCTCCTGAAGGGCTCTGGTCTCCTCCAGGTCTTCTCTTGACAGCTGGGATTCCCAGGCAGCTACCTGAGCTCTAGAGGTGTCTCCAGGGGCTTCTGGTCAGACAGAGGAGCTCAGCCCAGAAACCAAAGAAACTTCCTTAGTATTTTCAAAGCTGAGAACCTTCTCATCAGGTGAAAGAGTCAATTCTTTCAATAAAGGTCAGTGGTATTTCTATTGTGCCAAGATTGTGGATTTCCAGGTTGTGCATTAATTGCAGGAGAAGATCCATGGAGCCTCCCCTGTGCTCACCTTGCCAGTGCTCTCAGGATGACACTGACTATTTCATCCCTCTTATCTGTTGTGGCACCTTGCTGTGATACTGGACACCCAACCTCTGCCGTTGGGGGACATTTTATACACTTTCTCTAATATAGAGGATGCAAAAATGGCACTTTATTGTGTAATGACACAGGGCT
>NW_010414409.1:2762-4176 GCF_000710305.1 Buceros rhinoceros silvestris
TGGCTGAAGTCCCCTTTCCAGCAGACTCACTGCACGGACACTCTTCCCATTGCTCTCCAGGTTTCTCCTCCTCTTCCTCTGGCACCGGTCAGGCACCTCTCACCCTCCCACTGGCTGCTTGGAGCTGTGCAGAGGTGAAAACCTTTCCTGCCTTTCAGGACTCTGCCAGTTGTCTCCTGAATGGTGGTTCTATTGCTCCTGCCCCATCAGCCTCTCTAAAACACATCGTGGAGGTTTGTCCCCTGAGGAAGATGAACCTCCCTGGAGGCAGCTTGGACTTCCTGTACAGTCAAGAAGTGGGTTTTACTGTTCCTCCTGTTTGACTTTGGGGTTTTTGACTTTTTGTGATGATCAAAGCCCTGCTGGGCCTGTGAGCAGCCAGGGGTGTAAGGAGAGCAGGGGGCAGCTGGTGCAGAGGAGCTGGAACCTCCAGCTGCAGACTCCAATGGACAAAAGGGATGTGAAGTGCCAGCTGGCCAATGAGAGCAATGGCAGCATTGGGGAGGTGAGGAGCACGGCTGTCCAGACAGTGCTGGACCTCAAAGGGCTGGTTTTCTTCCTGCTCGAGACCTCCTGAGGAGTCCCTGGATCACTATGGACTGGAGAATGTTGCTGTCATGGCTTCAGAGGGGTCACTGAAATCTTTCTCTTTAACTCCACTCCTGACACCACTCTAATGAGCTGTACAAGTCTGGAAGACTTGATGAAGGTGATGGAAGAGATGTGACTTGTTAGAGTAACGAGCCCTGTGATGTGTTTGGTCCTCTGAGCCCAGGAACCTCAGGGGCTGAGAGGAGAGAGAAGTCATCTCTCCAGAAGCCAAAGTCAGAAGCAAGAAGCCACAGTTACTGGAAGTATTAATGGGTCCCACGGAGGCCCATCATGGACAAAGTCTCCCCATGGACTCCTTAGAGCCCGTAATTGGAGGCTGTGAGTACAGGGAGGCCAAAGACTGATGCAGGTGTCTCAGATGCTGAGAAAGCCTTGGTTGGCTTTATGAAGAACAAAGGCCAAGCCGTGACCTGCAGCCCAAGGGCAGGAGGATCCTGTCCCTCACACACGGCTCAGGGCTCTTCCTGGAGACGCTTTGATGTGGGATGTGCCATGTAGGGTGAAGGACAGCAGGAAGACCGTGGGCGTGACCCCCTGGCCGGTCCGGGAAGAACCCAGCTAAGCCTACTGTCAGTCAACAGCAGGAGGCGTGTTGTTTAGGAGGAGACAGAGAGGTTGTGTCATTGGGTGATTGGAGAGCCGGGTCATCTTTGGGCAGGACAGAGAACTTGAAACCAATCCACGAAAAACACATAAATCATAACATGCCATGGAAAGCTGTAAGTCTATGCGATGAGAGAAACTACGCAGTTGCAATTTGCAGTAAGTAGGTGCCGCAGCAGTTTGCTGCTATTGTATTTCA
>NW_010414409.1:4491-4920 GCF_000710305.1 Buceros rhinoceros silvestris
CCCGAGGGGCCCCAACGCCTGCCACAGCCAAGGGGACAAAGGCCTCAAACACACGCAGGCAGGTGCAAGCACATCCCAGGCAGACCCCGCACACGGGCTCAAAGCTTTCTAGAGCCAAGATCCTCCAAAGATGAAGGGGCTGGGGAAGGTTCTGCTCTTTGTGGGTGGCAGAGCCCTGGCCCCGGCTGCCCAGAGAGGCTGTGGAGTCTCCTTCTCTGGAGAGATTCCAAACCCGCCAGAGGCCAGAGGCCAAGGGAAGGATGGTTTGGGCACTGTGCTGCAGCTGGGACACTGAAACGTGCTCTGCTCTCCCGGACAACCCATCCTTCTCAGGGAGGTGTGTGAGGAACTCTGCCAACCCGCTTGGAACTCCCTGTCGGGTCAGGGAACTTAGGTTGAAGTGCAGCCAGTGTTGTCTGGCCAGCTCAG
>NW_010414410.1:0-59054 GCF_000710305.1 Buceros rhinoceros silvestris
TCCCCTCATCCAGGACATTGATAAAGATGTTGAACAGGCCCCAATAATCTCCATATTTTCTGCAGAATTGGTATCTGGCCAAGTGTTCATCATCCTCATCTAGTAATTCAGATTATACATGTTTGAAGGTAAGGCATTTGTCTTCCCATCTGTTTGAAGTGCCGTCTCCAAAAAGGTGATCTCTCTTCATTATCCCGAGATCAGTGTGATACTTTGTAGCTGAACATTCTGAATTTTATCTTTTTTTGTTTTGTTTACTTCACTTTTCCAATTTGCTAAGCTTTTTTTAAATTCTCACTAACCCTTCAATTTTTAAAGCCTATTGCAATGTTAATTTGAGCTTTATTTGAGGTTCATGCAAATGGAAAACATATTCTAAATGCCAATTGTAAGAATGTCTGGTCCATGCCAGAAATTGAGATATGTGAAGTCTCTGACTGTCCAAATACATCCAGTGGTTCCTCCATATTCTCAGCCAAAAACACAACACGTACCACTTCTGTGGCCCTGAAAAAAATGTCATGTTTCGAAGCCTGCCTTTCTGCTGAGCAAACCTTTATAAAATGGTACACAAGACTTCCTCCACGTACTTTAGATGGCATCGGATTTACAGCACCAATGTCAGCTGGCTCTTCAGGTCCCTTTGCAGATCTGTGAGCAAGATCCGGAACCTCATGGGCACATGTTCCAAAATGATACAGTTATGCACAAAATCCTGTTTAAAGCTCAATGAAGTAGGGTTGCTCAGTTGCACCATGCAATTTTCAATGCCAGACTGGACTGAATTAGATGTAGGACAATGTTTGCAGATACTGTCTCAAGATAATTTCTGTTTTGATGTTGGGTTGTAGGTGATTGCTCTTTAGTAATGGCTATCGGCAGTTTTTGCATCTCTCTGCATCTCTGTAGTTGTTAACCCTGACAGTTATCTGTGAATCAGATCTTCTATCTGAGACTTGAGTGAGAAGAAGATAGTTAACACAAATTTTCTTTAAAATATTAGGAAAGTTCAGTATGGGTATTGATATGATGAGGACCTTAGAAATAAGACATGAAAGATCACATTCCAGATTGTGCCCAGACACATTAGCATCTGTTTTCTTTTCATGTAATAACCGAAATATCATTATTCTAGCTGTAACATACATTTTGTCAAAAGGCAATGGCCAATGCCTCCAGCAACCTGTGAGATAAAAATTACAAAAAACATTCCAAATTTTGCTGTGTTAGTTTATTTATAAAATGCTGTTAGTATCTTTTGAGAGACCAGAAACAAATGAGGCTCAAAACAGCTGACGTTTTTTGTTCCATAAACTGCCAAGACAGTGTCCTTATTAGGGAACAAGATTCATATATCAGCTTCGCTCATTTCTAAAAATACCTATTTCCTTTGTGGGAAAACAGCATATAACCCTCTCTTCAAGTGAAAATCAACCCTCTGATGTTTTCTGTTGTTAAGTTAGTGTGTCAGTGTTGTTTTCAGTGCTGGAGAGGGGCTGTAAGGATTAAATTACACAGGTCCCTTTGCCCCCTACAGAGAATGAGGTGTCTGCAAGGAGAGAGGAGAACCAGCTCCCTCCACTCTCCTGGTTCTCCGTCAGAAATTTTAGCTGATTCTGCAGAAATTCCCTGGCTTTTTTGTGCTAGGGCAAATAACCACTCTGGTTTTGAATGAGTACAAATGACCTGCAGTGGATGTGCAGTGAATTAGGAGTGGAAGAGATGGTGGTAAGCCAGGAGCACGGTGGGAGAACCGTTAACAACATTTTTCCCTTTCAAAGTATTGCAGAGAGGAAAAGGTAAACAGCAGGGAAGAAAGTAGTTTGGAGCAGTGTTGTCAGACCACTGTCTTGGGATCTCAGGGTAGTGGTTTTGAAGAGACTTCCAGAAGGCACTGGAGGAGAGCAAACTTCCCAAGTTCTCAGCGCACAGGAAACATTTCAAGTCCCCAGCTCGCTGCTTTGCAGCAGGTTTTAACGCCTAGCCTGTTTTGTAGTGATTCTTTTTGACAGAATGACAGTTTAAACAGCAAAACTGTTCAAAGCACGATCTTTGTTCTTGACTTGTTCAAAGGGCATTCAGGGAAGAATTGTCCTGTTAGCTGTAGTTACAATATATATAATATTATGTATTAATATATATAATTAGTCGAAACTGCTAAATCAGATGGGCCCTGTTATTTCAGGGATGTTTTCATTTGACCTTAAATGTCCGTTTAGCTGGAGTTACAATATATAGAATATTATGTATTAATATATATAATTAGTCGAAACTGCTAAATCAGATGGGCCCTGTTATTTCAGGGATGTTTTCATTTGACCTTAAATCAAGCAGCATAACCAAAACAAAGAAATTATTATGAATATGCAACAATATTGCCTTAGTTTTTACACTTTATCTTATATTACTGTAATTGTTTACATTTTCATTTCTGCTAGAGGTATTATTATTATTCTATAGCAGTGATGTTAAGAGACATGATTGCCTTTTTCGTAGATCACAAGATATTATTGCTCTTGCAACCAATTTCCAGTATTAGTTCCTATACTGATAATTTAGTAGATGCATAAATTTTCAATACCAAAACAGAGTATTATGATTGTCTCAATGGATGTGGTGACTTTAAGAACATTCATATATCTACTGGAAAATAATTACATGCTCATGATTTCTGTTGGCCTGAAAGGGCTCAAAACTTGTCAAAACGTGGGTATTGGGGTGACTGAAACAATACATTTTTTTATACTGCCTTTTTTTTTATATATGATGTAACAGAATATTGATCAAGCTTTTTTAAAATACTTGACAACACCTGGTCAGGTATTAGAAAATATGTCTTTTCATCACCTATTGAACTTTTTGCCTTTTTACTTTCCTTAATAGTTTGTTGAATATGAAATTTTCCTAAGCTCTCCAGTCACAGCCCACCATAGGCTATAGGAGGCTATGGCAAGGAAGGCTGATAGATGGGCCTTAACTGCAAACAGATTTCATCTGTCTCATCTAATGCTTATTAAGAAATCTGACTTTGGTTAACTTGTATCACACAAACCTTCAGCTGCATCAAGGACTGCCAAATAGCAGTTTTCTGCAGTAATTATTGGACCTACATCTCCACCTACTGGCTGATGGGGTAAAGTCTCATTCGAATGTTAGTGTAGCTTTTCTTATGATATTAAGATCATTTACAGCCACAATTTTCAGGGGAATTTTGTTCAAAGTTGTTTGGCCACTTATATAGTGAAGCCGCTGATTTCAAACTCGTTGACCTATGCATATTAGCCTAGGTCATAATAAAGGAAATACAGCCAGATTTTTAAATCAGAAAAAAAAAAACCAAAGCACCTACAGATCCTTTTAGTGGGAATGCATAAGCACATCCAAGAGCTAAGTACACAGTAGACCTGTAGAAATTTATTCCTATGTAACTCAGTAAAGCTTAATAGCATAACAAGAATGGTTTCACTTGAGAAATTATTTAAAAAAAAAATGGAAAAACCTGTTGAGGCAAAGAACTCAGACAGCTGACCCATAGGGTGATTATCAGTGTTGACAGCCAGCAGGGAAAAAAAAAAGGAGGGGGGATGAAAACAGACAAACAAAAGAATCCCAATAAAAGTTTAGAGGTTAACAAAGAGAAGAGGCTGAAATTTATGACATAATAACAACAAGTTAAAGTGGACTGATAATGCGAATTTCTTTCAGAACAGATTTCATCCATTGTTAACAATAGAGAAGGAAAAATGCTGTTTGTAAAAGCTGATGGCTCTCCAGATTGATTACAGCTGTGAAAAGGGCAAACGCAATTCTGGGACTTACTCTGCTGTACCCCTTGGCCCTTCATGGTTACAGAATATTTCAGAATCTCAGCTGTCCCCTACTCCTTTTCCTCACAAGTCAGGATATCATCTCCTCTCAGCCATAGATGGAATCTGTCGTACGTCTTGTCTTTTAGACTCTACCAGTCATTTAAAAAAGGCAGTTCGGTGCACGGTGAACCTAGGAATCTGATGCTTGGGCTGAATATTAGTAACTCTGCCACACATACACAGTTAGTTTTACACAGACTCAGTTTAGATCAGATGCCACATCAGATGCATCTACAAAAAAGTCATATGAGCCACTTTGAATTATCTTTTTCTACAAAAGTTCACTTTAAACAGTGTTAGAAATCAGATGCTAAATTAAATAGGTTTCCTCTAAATTTTTTCTTTTTAATCTGAGTAATTTCTTCAAATAATTACAGAAATAACACAAAATATAAGCATGTCCTGGATGGGAAAAAGCTATTACTCAGCTGGAAAAGAATTTTTTCAGAAATGTGGAAGGTAACTGAAAGAAGCTTGAAAGACACTTTGCTCTGTAGCTGTAACCAATAGGCACCAGCAGAAATATTAATTACCTAGTGAGATGATAGCTGTAGTTCTCAAAAGAGCTGGTTTTTGAATGGTTTCATTTGACTCAGAGAAAGATAATTATGGAACTTTATTAAATGAATTTGTAAATTTCTGCATATTTTGACATTCTGGAAGTAACAGACAATCCCAAATACCCTGAGAGCAGAAAGACATGGAGTTCAACCCATAAAGGGTTGACACCAGCAGGACTAGAGAGCTTCCTGCCATTTGTCAGCAGCAGAGATAATGCCTCAGATCTCTGAAAATGTTGGTCTTTCTGGAAATTAATTGAACACAACTAAGCATCCAGGTTGTTTAAAAATATTTGATCCGTCAGATAATTTCTGGTCTATTCCTAAGGAGAAATCACATCCTCTTTCAGTCTTCAGTTCAGTGGCCTTCCTCAGCCTTTTATCGTAAAATACCAGATTCATAATTCCCCTGAATGTTCTGGCACGGCTCTTAGTTTAGTTTCATTTCTCCTTTTTTGAAAATAGCCGGACAGATTTGTGTGCAGCAGCATCCTGCATGCAATCCTCAGCAGTGCTATTGATCTATATGTGCTGGAAAGATCTCTGCTAATAGATCTTAAAGTTGTGTTTGCCCTTTCCAAATTTTATCTGATACTTGTTTCATCCATTCCTGAACTATCTGACCTTGGTGTCTCAGATACTTGGAACAGCTATTCTTGTAAAAGTTAAAATGATCCCAGCTTGGTCCTGATGAGATAACGGGCACAAGATGTACGGGAGAGCAGCAAGATGAGATGTATTTGAAAGTTTCCCTGAGAATTTTGATTTTTCAATACTTGAGTCCATCTCCATTCAATAAACGTTGATGGTTTTTCACTTCCATTTCTAATGAAGCCTGAAATTAACATAGTTTTTTGTTTACTTTCTTATTTGCCACATCATTGATAGTAATAGCATGGCACTGGGAATAGTTCTCGTAAAGCTGGAGGAAGAAGTGGAAAGTATTTTGGATAGGTCCTAAGTGGTAGGAGAAGTGTTCTGAGTTATTCGAGCCTTCCCGATATAGCTAATATTTTACATCTCTACACTTAAACTACTATTTGTTTGGGGGGAAAACTAAGTTAAAAGCTGTGTTGACTGTGAACTCTTTGGTAGCATCACTTTAATAAAACTGTTTTATTAAAAAGCTCATAAATTTTCTTTTTGTGATTGAAGTTTCTTATTGTGATTTGCACATGTAAAGACATGGAAAAAACAATATATTTTTAAGGGAAGAATTATGTATTTTTGAAAACCAGAGATGAGCATGTGTTACCAGTGGGCAAGATTTTAGAAAGTAATTTTTGCCAGCTGGAAGTGTGACAACAGTGACTAGCTTTTTGATATTCAAAATACACCTTGAGACTACTGGTGTCTTGTATATTTGCTCTCTGTTTAAATAAGCTTGGTGTTAGCAATAAGGTCAGAGTCTGCTAATATTTACTTTGGAGAATTCTGCCTTTCTAAGCCTATTTTGTTGTCTCTCTCTGGTTTCTGTCACTGTAAGAGTAATGTTAACAGTATGCACATCCTTCCAGAGATATTACAGTAAAGGAAAAAGTAAACTTTGGTGTCCATAATCCATTTCTCCAAGTTAGCTATTTAAGTCTGAAGAATGTACTGTTTTGGAAATTCTCTCTTTACACTCAAAAAGTCTGTGGAAGATAACAATATCTGGAGCAGTAGTAGCTCGTCACAGTGCCAGAGGCAGGGCTGGTAACTGATGTGCTGTCAGATTTGTAGCTAAAACAGACCCCTGGGGATTTTCATGACATCTTTCCTTTCTGCATTTTAGATATTCCTTATTTCTGGATTATTAAGCATTGCTGCTGCAAAGTCAAATAGTGTCTCTGGAGCATAATGAGCTAAGCAACAGTTAAAAATGGGAAAAAAGGAATATCCCGATTATTCATTGCTTTGAATAGCTGTTTAAAATGCAAACTATAGTTCGCAGCAACCTGCAAAGCAGGGCTGGGAAAATCAGGAAGATATCCTGGTCTCAGTCAAGTTAATAACAAAACTCCTATTGTATAAAACAGGGCTCAAGTTAAACCTCTCAAGATATGTAAAAACAGATAGACATAAACTAATGCTGGCATGTCACCTGTCTTACACCTATCCTACTGTTAAGAGAAACAGAAGGACAGTCCCTTTCTCCATGTGTTAAATGTTTTGGTGGTTCATTTTCCATCCTTCACCTTCTTTGGAAATCACAATTAATGTACTTCTCATCAAGATAATAACGAAAATATTTAGTTCGTGTTTGATTACTGCTTTTATTGCTGGAGCTATGTTTTGCAAAAAAAAAAAAAACCAAAAAATGAAATTTCAGGATTGGGGACTGGTAAGCCTTTGATTAGGTATCTAGATGCTTTAATATTTGTCTCATGCTAAGTCAGTGTATTCCCAGTTGGTTTCCTTTCAATATGAATAGGATGGTTTAGCTTAGAAAGCATTGTTCTTCCTGGCAATCACCGTGCATTCGTAATCTATGGCAAAATGCACTATCAGGTATGCAGAATACATTACACCTGTCTTTGCTGTGACTGATGTATATGGGAAAAATAGCCTTTGCTGCTGGTCCCTCCGTCAGTGCCTAGTGAACTGATGCGGTTTAGGATTTCTGCTCCAGGGCAAAGGGGGGCTTTTTCCTCCCGCCCCTGCCCCTGCTTCCTTTGGTTTTGGTATGCAAGGAGGCTTTGCCGCCTTTGTTATGGCCTGTGTGGGGAAGGGGTACCGGAGTTACAAAACGCAGCCCCAGCTCCAATTTCATGCCTGCCCCCTGGCCCAAGCCGCGTCAGTCAATGCCTCTTTGAATAACGCTATAAAAAGCCACAAACCGCGTAACTTTTGGGCACGCACTTTTTTCGGTTCAGAGGGAGAGAACTCCTGAAGCAGTCACCTCTTTACACAACTGTAAAGACTTTCCACACAGCAGGTGGACTCTTCACTTTGCTGACTACTGGCAGGGAGTGGAAAGAATAGGCACCAGAAAAAGGGACTGAGAGCCCCCCAACTCTGCACTGAGAGTAACCGCTGGCGAGGGAGGAGAAAAAGGGTTCAAAACTCCAAGAATGAAGGCCCTACTGGAATGTGGAGAAGAACCCAGAATGTCCCCTAGAGACCCAGTGACTCTCACGTTTTGCAACCAGGGAGAGAGAGCCAGGACATCCCCCAGAAAACCCGGTGACTCTAAGTTTTACAACCACCCCAGAGAGTGGTTACGCACTGCAGAGGAAATTTGTCCTGAGAAATTCAACTTGGAACTTAAATGCACGAGGTCAAAAGGACCACTCCTTTTCCATTCCAGTTTTATCCCGTTTCTCCCCCACTCCTGTGTGTGAGGGCTCATAGTAAGAAAGGAGGTTGGGTGGAGTGGGAGGAAGATACATATATATATTTATGTATACACACCATACATAACGCTGCTGTCTCCTTTGAGAGCACGCATAGAATCAGTCTCGAGGAGAAAAGACAGCGCAGAAAGAACCGTGCCTCGACTGTACCACCCAAGGAGACCTTCCACTGTGCTTTTTGCAACCGGTCTTGCCTATCCCACATTGGCCTTTTCAGCCATCAGCGCGCTTGCAGCAAGCGTGGGTAAAGCCCTTCCCAAATCTTCGTCGGTGAAGCCAAGCCATGATGATGATAATATCACTGCTCTCTCTTTCTTTCTGTCCTACCCGAATTTAAGTGATGATTTGTGGTTCTCGTTGGTTTTGAATTAAATTAATGTTCAAGCCTGCTGCTTTCTTTGCCCGTGGCTGTAAGTGGCGTGTTAACGCCCTCCATTGATTTTCCCAGGTCAAGCACCTTAGTTCCTTTGTTTAGCTCTCAGAGGAGATAAACCTCCCCTGAGAGTAAATTATCCCTTTTGCTGCCTCTTGGTCCTTTCAAATGACAACAAATGAACCCACTTTGATTTTTCCTTTGGAAGACAGATATTTGTCAGTCAGATGACCTCTGGCTAAAATGAACCCTTGAAAGTCTCTTAAAGACAATGGACACACTTGTTTTGAGGATTGAAATAAAGTTTTAAGAAATTAAATGAGAAAATTCTTTTGTTAATTCCATGAGCACTTAATGAGAAGAAATTACTTTTTGTTTCTTTGACCTTTCGCTCAGAGCTTTTAAAGATTTTTCTTGGAAGCTTTTGTTTGCATCACAAGCTTTAGTGACTGTGTTATCAAAGCATCCCACTAAAGTAGAAAGATATTAATACTGAGTTTATTAGATGATTAGAACAAGTGACTTAACGAAGAGGCATGTGGTGAAGCTAGGAACAGAGCAAATTCAGTGTAATTATCACAAGTATCTCTTCCTTGTCTTAACAAAAGAATTAGACATTCTGGATTTAGGGTCATTTTTGATGTATTGAACCATTATTACACCTAAGGTCTTGAGAAAAGAACCCATTGGAATTGAGAAATCCCTTTGGAATACAGGACTTAAAGGGTTGTGCGCCTTCGTACTGCTGGATGTCACTGGCAGTCCATATGGGTTCTGCAGCTATCTGCATTTGAACTTGTCAAGAATTTGTCAGCCATCCAGTTGTTTATAACCTCTCTCATACTAAACTCAACACACTGAGGTGCTGAAGTGTTAAAGTCAAACAGAAGTGTCCACAGAGGACTGCTGAGGTCAAATTTTGCTACCACATCTTAGGCCTTCTTCCCCCATTTTCTCCACCTGCCAACTTGCTTTATAATTTAATTTAAATGAAGTACTTAATTAGCTTTTTTGGCAGAAATGAAAGAAAAATATCAAGCAATTCCTAAAATATTTTTGGACGTTTAGCTGTCTTCTGTATAAATTTAATGAAATAAAATAAATTCCACCAATATTTAATGTTAGCTGCAGCCCCTTTCAGTTTGTCTTCAGTTGATGCATACCTTGCTTTATGATCTCAAAAACACATGGAGATTATATTTCAGCTTTCTGTGTACAGGCCATACTGGAAAGCAAATGGGTGGCTGTATATTTACACTGAAACAAGGAGAGACAGCAGTATCATACCAGGTAACGCAGCTGACTGCTCACAACGAATATAGCTCGGCATACGGATCTTTTGATCCATGAAGATAAATTTCAGAATATTATAAATGGAATAATTTTGGGTGACAATAATACCTAGAGAAGAGTGTGTGCAAGTAGTTCATAAGCCTAAAAAGAAGCTGATTCCAACACATAAAATGTTTTGAATTTGAGATTTCTGAATGCAAATGTCAATGTTAAGGAAAATAAATGAGAAGAATCAGAAATACTGGTATAAAACCAAATGTTTTGTTAGAATTCTTATGTTTTATCATTAGCAGAAGTTAGCTTGATTACTGAGTAGAACATCCTGGAGGACAAGGCTTCAAGCCAAATTAGACATCTGTCGCTATTAGTTACCTGCAGGGATGATGTCAGAGTTGGCTCCAGGGACCCTCCAGCTGGTGTTCGCCAAGGGAACTACTGAATGTCATCAGCCTGAGTGCACCTTGTAGGCACACTTTCCTGTCCTGAAGGTAGGGTCAACACGCTCTGATAATAGTAACAACAAGCAGAACAGGTGAGCCAAGGAAAGTTTTTTGAGACGAAGGTTGTGCTGGCTGTGGCTTCCCAGGTTCTTCCAAAACTTGAATGATTCTGCTTTTCTGATTTCAAGCACCCAGAAACCTGCAGATTTGGGGCATCATTGTAGGAGCAAATTATACTGACAGGTGCAGCATAGCAGGAAAGGGTGGACACACTGTTCTGGGTCTCAGGAGCAGCCTAAAATTCAGAATGCTCCCAGGAGTGCTCTATCAAGTATGGCAGATGTGGAGATTTTCCCAGTGATTTGCAAATGTGATCTAGAGAGTGAAAAGGAGGAGGGTTTGTGTATATACAGGACTATGTATACTTGCTAAGAAATTTTGCAACTTGTCTCTTGCAATAAGAGACAAATTTATTGACTTACTGGATGAGGGAAGAAAGGAAAATAAAAGGTCTGTGGTAGATATTATAGAATATTTAATCTGTTTGGAGGACATCTAATCAGCAAGAAGTGACTAGAGGTCTCTTTGAGCCTGGATCAAAAATTAGAGAAAATAGTAAATAATCCACTTGCAGTTATGTAAAAGATAATAAATTATACACAGGCTTGCCAAGAACTGACCCTGTCATAGAAATTTGATTTCCTCGACAGACAATGTGGTGCCACAAGACACAGGGAGAACACAACCAGCACCCTGCCGCCAGGTTGGGGAGAGGATGCTTCTGCTGTGAAGTATTCTGTAATGCTGCTGACTTAGTGTTGTCTCCTGTGCTTTAGAGTACCCACCTTCAGAAGCCGTGTAAACTCGCTGAAATGGAAAAGAAAAACAAAAGAGAGAGAGAGAGAGAAACCACACTCAGGAAAAAATGTCTAGTTTTCTAGCATTTGAGTGAATTGAGCAGCTTGAGGAGGACAAAGCCATTCCATGGGGACAAGACCGCACACCTGCAAGCTACAGCAGGGACAATTAAAGGAGTGAGTGTAGAGGCCTCTTCCTTTGGTAGCAGCAAGACATTGGAAGTGTTAAGCAATATTAAGAGTTTTGCTTCGTAGAAGAATAAGAAGGCAGTAAATGTGATCGTCCTTCTAAGGCTTTTGCTGTTGCCAGTGTTGTTTTCTCATAAAGTTCATAGAGTGCAGATACATCTTTAATCTTAATCAGATGACTATACAACGGGTTGAGAAGGAATTGCTGTCAAAGAGTAGCTGTGAATGTTTCATGTTAAACTGTGAGATTGTCTCAAATACTGATGCATGTCCCTGAGGCAGAAGTCTCTAGTTCTAGTCTCCACATCCTAGTTCTGTTCTGTGTCCTCATTAATTATCTGAACAATAAAAAGATAGTAATTTTTTAAAAGCCAAGCAAGCTGGCATTGGCAGGAGCTTAAAAGTCATTGGGAAGAGAGGTTCAAAATGCAAGTTGTTTCTGGCAAGCTGAAGAAATAATTAGTAGAAAGCAACATGAGATTCACCGCTGAAAAGTACCAAGTGTCACAGCTGAGGAGAAATTTAAAGCATAAATACAAATAGCTAGTTAGCACTGCGGGAGGAAAGGGTGAAAGTGTTGTATTGTTAAATAAACAGCAAAGTTCAATTTTCATTGTGTTAACATGCCTAAGAAATTGCAGGTAACTATTCCAGCCTGCATAGCTGTGAAGTCATGAGTGCTTTGCTGTGTCCAGATTTGATCAGCACACCTTGGAACCATGCAGTAGTCATTTGGAGACTCCAGTTGTTTAATCTAGAACCAAGAGGACTGAGAGGTGTCTGTTTTCTAATATGAAGAAGGTCATTAAAAAGGGAATGGTGATTAGTTGTTCCCAAGGAGGCTGGGGCAGGTTTTCAAACAGCTGTAGCATTGTCTTCCCTTTGTTATTTACTGAGGTTTGCATCGGGCAAAGACGGTGTCTGAAGTGGACAGGGAGAAGACAGTCTGGTTTATCAGCCCTTAATATTTTATGGAGTGCTATATAAAACTGCAGCGGTGGTGGTTTACTTGTGCACAACTATTTGTTTTACTATAAAAACTGCATTTCCATGGACAAATGATAGTGCTTAGTGATTTGTTGAACTCTTCAGCTCAGTCAAGGGACGTAATTTAGTAACAGAGACATAGGGAGGAGCATTCTTAATTCACTGAAGTGCTTCATTTATTTGGTTTTTTCCTAAGAGGGAAATATAATATAGTAGTTAAATATTTTGTAATACAGTCGGTTTGCAAGGCTTACAGTAACAGGAGATGTTTAAGTTTTAGAAGTTTTATTTTTAAAATTAAGATACACGGTACTGAAAAGTGATTCAAGCAAAAATTCAAACAATACATTCAAAGTTAACACTAGGAGCATGTGTGAAATCATATTTCAAATGATTGTTTTAAATGTAACTTCCTGCATAGTAGCCCTGAAAACATTTTATTTGGTATTAGAAGTCAGTATTCTCAAAATTAAAAATAAAACTTTTTAAAATAAGGTGTTTTCTGGAGCTAACTAGGCTGGCGTGAATGCAGGATGTTTAATGGCACTGAGGCTGAAGGAGACAGGCCCAGCTAGAGCAGTTTAGTGACTGAGGAAAGCCCTCCTCGTGTATCAGTTTCTAAACAAATACTTTTTTGCAAGAACTGGTATTTCAAAGGATTATTTACATCAGCAGGTCAAGCCATGCACTTTCTGAAAATGGATTATGTTTTGCTACTTACTGCAATAGATTGCATGCTGACTTTTTATTAAAAAATATATTTAAAAGATTTACATTAATCTCCACCTAGAGCACAAATTAGCTGTGCTTCATCAATAAAACTCTGTAGCTGGAAAACTGAATTCCAAATCTTTCATGCAAGAAGAAAAATGTTCTTGACTGTACTCCTTTCTCTGAAATAGAAGCTTGTTGTTGCTTACACTACTTGTCAAGAATATGAGACATATTTATTGCTGAATACTTGGCTGTTGGTTTTTGACTTGATAATGAAATACATGTACATATGCTCTGAACTTATCGTGACAGTGGAATGAACTTCATTATTCCAAAGAGGTGTGAAGACCTATTGTAAGAATATTGTTTGGGTTGCATAGTGTTGCATATGGACACCATTGCTCATGGCAATAGGAGTTTGTGGAGGCTGATACTATTCATTTGGAGATTTGCCTGGCACCCATCTTTACCATTAATATTGGTAACAGCAAATAATGTATTGATCTTGAAGAAGTACCAGGAATGCATACATGGATCTTTTGTTTTCAGAGTTCCTCAAGTTACTGAAGCAAAACTAGGAAGACTTTTTTCACTGCTTCTTAATTTCCTTCTTAAACCTTACTTCAGATGGCACCTGTACAGTCAGTAATGAGAGTCTGCGTCCTATAGCAGTCATCTTTAAAAACTGGACCCCAAATAAACAGTACATCTCTTCCTTCATGGCTCTCTGATTTAATAAATCCCACAGGAAGAGAAATCAAGTCTCAAGTTGAATCCCTCCCCAATGATGCAGGGAGAGGAAGGTTGTTTTGTGTGTTGCTTCTGCGTGGGGAGTTGGAGTACGCAGGGTCTTCTCCTTGGGAAATGCAGAACCACTCCCAGACTAACGGGAAGGTATCGAAAGGGTATTGGTACAGACAGGGTGATGGATGGAGGAAGAAAATCACTAATGCAGAGCATGCTGTGTCAGATTTTCTTGAAGGTGCTGTTTCTGCTCTGGAAAGAGAAGAAACGAAGACAAAATGCTGACCTCTGTGAAGCTCATTATTCTTCTAAGAAAATCTACTCCGTCTTCCTTTCTTTCTTGCTATTACTCTTTGTCAAGAAATCCTATCTTCCAGCTAGAGCAGGTTTTGGCCTCCAGGAATAGTTGCATCTGCAAGTGATTGAAAGATGTTGTCAGGAATCCACTTCACCTGACCCCAAAACACAGCTCAGTTGTGACTGTATTGCTTTTCTGCCTCCATTGAGAGATTAAGTCTCATCACTAAACAGCAAACTCAATTATGAATGGGGTTCTTTTAGCAATACTTGGAAGCAGATTTTTTCCCTTTGGCTTGTTTGCTTTCCCACTCGCTCCTAATATTAGTTGTTAATGGAATAGCATCTTGCGTAATTACAGTGGAGGCATGGTTCTGCTTTCAAAGTATAGTTATGAGGGTAAAATATTTGCAGTGTTCTGTTTCATTTTATTTATAAGCATAACATTTAGAAGAATAGCATCCTATGTATAGCTTCAGAAGGAAAGCTATAAAAGTGGTTCTGTCAATGGTAATAATTTCAGTCTTTGACCTGCAATTCCCTGTTTTATAATGTACCTATTTGTGTTTTGCAATTTGTTTTTAATTGCATGTCTGAAAAGGCTTGTACATGACATTCTTCTTTTAAATCTTTCACTATTTTCTTGCCAGCAGAATACGTCTGAATGCTACAGCAGCTGTTTTGCAACTGTAACTCTTCTCTCTTATTGCTGGTAATGACAGCCAGCAATTTACTGCATGTATTAAGTTTGGTTGTGTGGTGCTGTATAACTGAATTTTTCAGGAAAATATTTTCACAAACGTACAACAACAATGGTCAGACTGACATAATTATTGTTCTTCCCTATAGTTTCTGTTGGCTCTCTTCTGATAGCTGGAGATGACTTGTTTGAAAATGTATTCATTAGCAAAATATTCAGATTTATTATCCTGTTTATGGCATCATAATTCCCATTTCTGTTTCGCTGGTAGTCAGGGAATATTTCTACTTATGAAAGTAAAGGAAAGACTTCCCTAAGTGGAGAGAGTAAAACCTGCTGTTGGGCTTGCTCTAGTTGCAGAGAGAAGCATCCCCTGAAAGCTCCTCCCTTTCAGGAGACCTGGCAGAGTTTCCCAGGGGGAGTCAAGGATGGGTTTAGAGTAGGTTGTCAGAGGACTCAGGCTGAGAGATCAAAAAGAAAGGAGATTACAGTGATGGAGTAGACATAAGCAATCCTCTCATCAGAAGATTTCCATCCTTCAGAAGCATACGGCTTTTGCTCAGTTAGCATAATCCATGCTGACCCTCAACATTGCCGCTAAATAACAGATATTAATACCAAAGATTAAGGGTAGATTACTGGGTGGTACAAACAGGGGTGATGTACGTGCTGCAAGGCTAAATTGGTGTCCCATGGTGAGAAGGTTCTGGGCAGATGGAGCAGTTTGACATCTGTTTGGGGAAAATGGATGATTTGAGGTGTGAAGCCAATCTGTATGCTGACACTGAGCATGGGTTACAGCAGCATCTTGATCTTTTAGCAAGATCCAGTTCACACTTCTAAAGGCAGGCTCCGCATTCAGGGCCAAGAAGCTGGGAAAAGTGAAAACACCTCAAAGTGTAGACTCAGGACCTTAAAGCAGCCACTGATAATCCTCTTTGAACCTGCATTTGAAGCATTTCCATGAGGAGCTAAGAAACCTGTTAGAAGCACTGAGCACTCTTCGTGTAGTCTGTAAAATGATACCAGTGTTACCAATTCCTTTCTATGAATATATCATCTATTTAATGAGACTATCTGTCAGTAACCATCTGGCTTCTGGTAGGGAGGGGTGGGAGTTGGTGGTTTCTTCATAAACTCTTGATAAAGCCTTTATAAGTCACTTGCAAGAGTTCCTTTTACTGTCCAGCTCACCTTTTTGCCACTTCAGGTTTTGGTATCACTTCTACAAGCTTTCTAACTTAATTCTGAACTGGTAGGGCTTTCACTAGCAGATTTTTTTAAATGATCCAGGGATGATTGATTGCCCCAGATTTTTTCATCTTTTCAGATATTTCTTAAAATAACTGTATCATTTATTTTATCCATATACTATTAGTCTAGATAAATGCTAACAACTAGTGTTTCCTGCAAGTGAGGATAGGGACAGGAGTCTTGGGATTTGAGTTAGTGCAGTTGCAGTGCTTATGTTATTGTTTTCAGTTTTCAATCTTGTCTTGCAGAATTTTCATTATAGATATGTATAGCTTAGGGTGACCCTTCCTGATCCTTGCACTGTTGTGCGGCAGGCAGTGGGACAATGCTGGCACGAGGGTAGCTGGCAGTGTGAGCCTCTGGATCCAGGAGGGAGAAAGCTTATAAGGCAGCTGCAATCTCTATTGGTGAGTTACCCAAAAGCCAGCCATGTACCCAGTCCAGCCCTATCCCACAGGAGGCAGCTTTACTTCTGCGGAACTGCCATTGCACTGCCTTTGAATTACTCCCAGAGGTCCCCTTCAGCTTGATGTTCTCAGAAATATACATTGTACCTTCAGGCTATATGAAAATTTTAGTGTGCAACTCTTAGAGTCAGGGAGATTGGCTGTCTCACTGGATGGAAGTGCTCCTTTGTGTGGGAGCAGTTACATTACACAGGGATTCTTGTTTTCAGCTATGAGATCAATGTAATTTGCTCAGAATAGTTTGCATTACAGCCTGTACAAATTAGCAGATCTCTGCAGCAAATTCATTATCCTTATTTGCCTTCAAGATCAGGTCCAGAGTTCACATGCAAGAGCATAATTTCTCTGGCAATGTGTTCTTCGTAGGCTTAAGCCATCTAAAGATGCAGCTGCAGGTTTGCAAGACACTGGTTGGAAGCAGAATCATGTATTCAGCCGTACATATTTCTAGTGCTTCACCTCTAGATGTGACCATTTATCAGTAAATAGAGTAATAAGTGTGCTTATGTAAATATGCACTTATATTTCAAATAAAAGAAAAATGGCATTTATCAGTAAATAGTGTAATAAGTGTGCTTATGTAAGTATGCACTTATATTTCAAATAAAAGAAAAATGTGATATTTCAGCTGTGATAGACCATTTTCATCCCAGTTGCATATCAAATAATTCACTCTAACAGAAGTGAGCATTCTTAGCAGTTAGCACCTCTTGGCATCAGAACATTTTAGAAACAGTTAATGAAACCTGTCTATTTTTGAAAACAACCAGTTCACATCCAAATTCTGAAACCAAAACACTAGATATAACTCTTTTTTGAGGAAATATAATAGGCTATTGGGTATCTTCTGCAATTCCTGACAGCCTCACTGTCGATAACCTCAAAAACATTAATATCCTATAGCTCACACTGTAGATATTCTCTCTCTAACTCATTATTGCCAAAGCACATTTCCATGCACTTTTAGTACAGAATGAATGAGCTTATGCAAAGATGGAGAGCTATGCTTAGACTTTCATTTTATTTTTATTATCAAATGGAGATTTTTTTTAATGTGATTTACTATGATGATAAAACAGGAAGGTTCACTTCCCTGGGTTTTCACAGCGCTGCCTGCTCATCTTTACAACAACATCAAATTAAAAGCAGATGTTGTCATGGGACAATGAAATGCTCAACCTCATCAGTTTTCAGCTCCTTCATCCTTCATTGTGAAGTACTTTCCAATGTTTTTTCTGTCAGATCCATTTTTGAAAAACTGCTTTCAGTGTTTCACAGTTTTTGCAAGAAAATATTATTTTGCCTCTGATGCAGACAAGGAGAAATCTAATTTCGTTGTAGCTAAGTGCCTGTCTCCCCATTATCCTTCATAACAGAGTATTATAGCAAATTATAGAGCTTTAACAAATAGCAATGATGCATCTAGGAGCTTGTCGTGGTTAAACCCCAGCTGTCAATTAAGCACCACACAGCCACTTGCTCACTCCCCCCTCACAGTGGGATGGGGGAGACAATCCTGAAAATAAAGTAAAACTCATGGTTTGAGATAAAGACAGTTTAATAGGATAGAAAAGGAAGGTAAAATAATAATAGTAATAATAATAACAGAGTATGCAAAATAAGTGATGCCAAAACAATTGCTAACCACTTGCTGACTGATGCCCAGTCAATCACAGAGCCATGGTGTTCCCTGGCCAAGTCCCTCCAGTTTATATACTGGACTTGACATCCTATGGTATGGAACACCCCTTTGGGCAGTTTGGGTCAGCTGTCCTTGCTGTGTCTCCTCCCAGCTTCTTGCGCACTCCCTGCCTCCACTGGCAGGGCAGCGTGAGAAGCTGAAAAGTCCTTGACTTCTTAGTGTAAGCACTGCTCAGCAACAACTAAAACATGAGTGTGTTTTCAACATTATTCTCATCTTAAATCCAAAACACAGCACTGTACCAGCTACTAGGAAGAAAATTAACTTCATTCCAGCCAAAACCAGGACAGAGCACATTTCCAGTATCCCAGAACACCTTTGACTGCCTCTTTGCCTCTTCAGGCATTTTTTTTTTTTCCCCTCTCGTAACTTAATTATAACAATCTTGGAATCGCTCACCACTGGCAAATGGATGACCTGCTATTCGTAGCAATGACATGGCTACACAGGCTCCAGTCTTCCTTCCTGTCAGTAAGTAACCATTTCAGGCTTCTGCATTAACCCTCAAAGGCAGACATAAATGAAATATTAAAATTACCTTTTGTCCCCTTTTCCTGTCTGAGTTTGAAGCAGCGTGTGTGTGTAATGGTAGAGTGGGGGCAGTTGCTGGCAGTACTACTGAAGAATAATATTCATCCACATCCTCAGCTCCATGGCAGGTCGCAGGCCATGTCATTAACCGCGTGGCTCATCCACTTAGCCTAGTGTGAGGGCTCTGTCTGCTTGATTCAGAGTTGCAAAGGGTAGTTTGTGGGACCCTGGAGAAAAGCTGATTCCATCAGCATGCTAGGCAGCAGTTTTTTAATAGACTTTGCTAAAAAATGAGGAGCAGGTTATTGTAACTATACTTCGACTTATTTAAAATTTTTGCAGCTCAGAAATGTTCTGGAAATGGCCTTCGGTAACTTCTTGGTCTAATCTAGCCTGTGACTGGTGAGGTGTACCAAAAAGAAAACCCACTGAAACTCCTGTTGCCATTTCCTTGCAGTGCTTCAATCCTAACTCTTCACATCTGCTCACCTAAATCATTCGGTGTTGCACAAATAAAGCTTCCACCTGAAATACTACAGAAAAGCCAGGAAAAAAAAAAGCTTCTGTTTTGTGGGGGGTTTATGGTGGTGATTGCGATTCAGCTGCCCCTTTTTGTCTTTTTTCAAAGTTTCCCAACTATTGCAAATATACGTGTGGTGCTGTGCAGCAGCATTTATCATGGTTATCAGAATGACCTCTTTTCCTCACCTGGCACCCATAAAGACCCAAGCAGCTGTTTTATCAGCCCCCAGGGAGTGCATATGGAAAGGAGACAAGGCAGGCCTGATGGACACAACCCCCCTGGTCCTGCCTGCAGAGTGGGCGCTGCGGTGAGCAGTGCTGCCGGCGCAATCTGGGGGCTGCTGTCTTGCTCTGCTTGTGAGGTTGTGCTGGGAAGTGTGAGCAGTCCAAAAAAGGCTGTTCCTGGAGCCGTTTGTAATGCCCAGTTGTGAAGTCAGCTTAACACATTAAGGTCAAAAATATTTTAGTGGGCTGTGGTGCCTTTAATCTGGAATAAGTACATAATGTTTTAGAATTACAGAAATCAGAGTCATAGAGTTATAGTAATCCAAATAACTTAATCAGAATCACCTGTAACTTTTAATAGCAGACTGCTGTCCAGTTGGATTTGTTATCATTATTTATCTAGGAATCTCTCTTGGGAGGACAAGGAGGTCTGAATTAAAGGACTATTTTGGAAATAAGAACCTATGTTCGGGCCAGTGGCTATGTTAGATAGTTCTCTGGTTTATACATCTACATCTAAAGAGGGAAAGATAACATTGTAATTGGATAGTAATTCTGTTCAGCTGCTGCTCCCATGTATTCTGAGAGAACATCCTTGAAGGTAGTGATGGGATTTAATGAACTGTTGTTATTCCCTAATGCTTTAGATTATCCATCCTGTGCTCCCAGGGTGGATAATCTAAAGATATGATGCTAGCTTTGTTACTTATTTGAAAACAGAAATTTAAGCTCAGGTGAGATGTCAATTTACCTAAGTGTTACTTTCCATAGATGCGGATTTCCTTGTTAGCTTGAACAGATCTTTCCTGTTTAAAAGTAAGATGTATACTCAGGTTAGAATATTGACGCAGATTAGAATATAAACTGCATGTTTCATAATAATCCAGAGGGAAAAGGTGATAGTAGCACGTTCATTGTGCTTTCATAATCACAGTAATTGGATTTTCACAACAACCAGAAACAGGGTGACTTCCTCCACTTGCGAAATTCTTGAGGCTGTGCAAACCACTACTTACCTGTTTGAATTCTGACCACAGGTGAGCTTTAAATGCAAAAACTAGTACAGTTGAGAGTGTAGACAAGATGAGAAAGAATATATCCTTTTTCTTAAGAAAAAAAATATGCATTTTGTGTTTAGTTTTAGATATGCTTCAAGGTGAGCCTTACCAAGGGATAAAGGAGGGATAAAGCTCCTGTTTTAGGGCTTTTGGTAATATTTTGCCTCAGATCAATCTTTATTTGTACCTTTAATTTTCAAAGATTTTATTTTAAGGGACAACCCTGAATACAAATGATACCCTTCAATATGAAAAGGTACTGACAGTCGACAGATCTGTGTTAAATTTTGCTTAGAGGTTGGCATTTTTTTTCCCCAACAGTTCTCACTCATTTCCTACTAACAGGCGGAAGGTTTTTTTTTCTTCAGTTGAGCTCTGCGTGTTCAAGATTCACGTCTGTTCATGACATGAAAGCGGTGCAGCAGAAGTGCTGCTCTCAGCAACCTTTTCTTGCTTTTACAGCACTCAGTTCTACATCTTGTAAGACTGCGTATTATTCTTATCCTTTTACCAGTCTTGCAGCATGATATTCCAGCTGTTCTTTTGTTCCTCAGTTTTATCCTTCTGAACACCTTCGCCTGTAGGACATTTCCAGAAGCTTTCATTTTCTTTTTGCTTCAAGATGCTCATTTCTGCTGACCACCTCCTTAGTCGGAGTCCTGTAGATCTCCTCTAACAGTAATTCAGATAGATTTCCCTTGGGTTATGAGATGTAATTATAAGAAAGGAAAGCCCTCTCTTCGGAGTCTTCCATCTCTATCCACCTGACTCACCTTTCCCACAGCTTCATTAATTTTCTAAATACGGGATGGAAGGCTAAATGGGCTTCAGCATCATTACCCTCAGAAGGGCTCATCACTCTTTTACAATTTGATTTTCTCAATGAAGATTAGAAATGTGTTAAGAAAAATATGCAAAATATGCAAAGAAGCCATCTGATTAAATCATAGTGCAAATTTTTATAAACTGAATCTCAAATATTTTTAGAGGGTTTTTTGTAGCTGACTCTCTGCAGCAGCTGTCTTTCTATCTCTCTTTTGGAAAAGAATGGGGATTTCCTACCAAAAAACCCACAAGCTAACTAAAATGTGAAATGTAATTATATAGGGACTTGCAAGTTAATTTAAGCAGTACCATTTGGCTGCTACATGTTTCAGCACGATTTCTTTTAATATGATTTGAACTGCTAGGTGATGTAAAAACTAAGCCTGATGCCCTTTTCTTGCTTTTTTCATACTTGTAAAAATATTTGCTCTAATACCAAAAAAAATTTATGCTTTTAAACTTAGAGTGAGATAGGTATAATGCCACTGACACAAGTTTCATGTAATGAAACTATTTGATGGTTGTGTAGCACTTTCATAATCAACAACCGTCACCACATAAAAACGCAAATTTTTTAACTCGTTGGTCGTGACAAATTTGCTACATTTGGCATCAAAAAATGAGGCCTTATTGCGATTTTAGTGTAGAGACTGTAGATTATGTGGAGGTGCAGGCTACAAAAGTACCAGGCAAAGCTAAAGAGCCCTGATCTCCATCCTGTATAACAATGTCTTCTGCACTGGGAAGTAGCAGAGAGTCAGAAGAGTTTGAGTGATTTTGTCACAACCTGTCACAAGCAGCTACTATCACTAGTGGGTACTGCTGGGTACAAAGCCACTCTTCTGCCACATTAGCATTTCACAAAGTTTGAGTTGTACAAGAAGGATGTTACTTTCAGTTAAAACATAATGGAACTCTGCTATATCTGAATGCAGCTCTACTCTGGAAAAAGGAATGATTTTCATCAACAACATTGACGAGAATTTGGATGGGACTGCTTAAATAGCAAGATATTTATCACCGCAAAGTTAGTCATTTTGTGCTAGCCTATGGGTGAGTGCTCTTTTAGACTGAATATTTTAGAGATTGTTTTAGGAAAAAAATCCAGAGAGCATGTAGCACAGAAGGAAACATGGGTGAAATTTTAGTACTATGGCTCTTAAAGGACAGGTATATCGCTGTTTGATTATCACTTGTAAAATAGTTGACTTGATGCCAGAAATGTGCAAAACGTGCATGCATATATGCAGGTATTTATTTTAGGTAAGATGGAGACTGTGCATGCATATTAAATCTATCAGTGTATGATGGATTTGGGAAACAACTTATTAGAAAGATCTAGTGAAGAAAAATTAACGTAAGAATATCCCAAATGCTTGAGTGACAACATGAATATACAGCAGTTTAATGAGAGAATACAGATTACTGAAACCAACTGGATTTATAGGAGTCAGCACAGTGGGGTACAGCTCTATGAATTTGAATTTGCACGAGTATCTTCAGTTTGCTTTGTGAAAATTGCTGGAGTACCTTACCGTAAATAGTTGGGACTTCAGAGTTACATTCATTAACAGAGCAAAAAAAAATCTGCTGGCAATTTACAGTGTACTGTGGTGACAGATTTGAATGTACAGCGAATGAACTGGAGTGGGGGCAGTTTTTATGCAGAGCAAATCAACTACAAGAGTGACCTTTTCCTTACATATTTGGTCTTCCATATATTTCAAGATACTGTTTCTAGACTCTCTAAGGAGATAATGATGTGTACATCAGGAATGCAATGGTTTGCAAAAATGTGCGATCATTTGGTACAGACAGGGGCACAAAGTCATCAGGAATAAAAACTGTTCAGAAGACACTTGTTCCAGGTGAAAAAAAAGAAAGAATAAATCCCATAGGCTAATGTCACAGATACAGGTTTTACTTTTTAAATTCTGATGATTTTATAAACATGGAGATTACTCATGTTGTTAGAATGGCTAAAAGATAAAATACAACTGTGCTTTATAGAAACATTAAATGTTAAAAAGTCAGTACATTTTAAAATACTTATTTAAACATATTTGGTTAAAAAGTTAAGTATATGAAAGATTCCTGGTTTTATTTTACTTCTTGAAAAATTCTGTAAGTCTGATCCGCATTCATTCCAGCTGCTTCAACTCCTTTTTCTATGCACAGTATAGAATCTGTCCCTCAATTTATCTTTAGCTGGAGCAACCTTTAAATTCATGTCTTTGTCATTGATTTAATTAATCTATATCACTTCCTTGCCATGTGATCAACTCATCTTAATTTCAGTTTCTTTTATTTCTGCATTCACTTCACTTCATGTGGGTGACCAAGTCTGTCTCTTACATTATACATACATAGATTTTAACTTTCAGATTTATTAGTACCTTTTATTACCTAGATTAGTGTCAGCTTCTGCTGTTTGCTTTAAGAAGCTTTGGTGCAGTGTCAGGAATCACAGCAGAGAGCACCAGCAGCAGTAACCAAGGTGTTTGGATTTATTCACTCTTCTGAGGTCCTTTGGGTGGTCTCTCTAGGGTGGAGGCGTACTCTCCTTCGTTAGGAAGACATTGAAATTCACTGTAAAATGTGCACAAGCCCAGATCAAAGCTGCCCTCAGTAGGTCACCAGTCATTTCTGGGACTGTCACTGTGCCGGCAGCAACACAGTCCCCTTCCTCCTCATCTGTCACAACCATGACTCCACAAGGTCAGCAGGGCCCAGCCCTGACCCCTGATGCAGGCTGACACGTATTCCAGTTTTTGTATGGTGTGCCAGTTGGTTTGGCACTGAAGGCCAGTTTGTCTAGCATATTCTGCATGAAGTGGGCACACCTTTTCAGCATTCACCTGTTTCAGCTAAGTAATTCAGCATAAAGCCTTAATCAGTCTGGATTATACAGAGATGCAGAGTGCAGTATGCCATTCACTGCATACAATTATAACGACCAAAGCTCAGCTGTTCCAGGCAGGTGATCCCTATCAGCTCTTTCCAAAGTGTCCCAACATGCATCAGCAGCATCTCAAGTCAACAATGATCAACACACAGTGTAATATTTTCTTTATGTTGAATAATAGATCACAGAAACGTGCATTCACCTACTGACATAGTATGACACAAAATAGACGTGTCATTGGGCATCTTCAGTCCCAACATCAGCGTACCTTCTACACGCATCACCTAGCACAGGTGCTTCTCTAAATGTCTTTCTGCATGATGTCGAAGGTCCTCTTTCATTTTCACATCTTCACAAATCATGTAGGTCCAGTATATATATGTATATATATCACTCTTGCAATGTACTGATTCCGAACCCTGCTATGCAGTTCATTTGTTTGCAATATACCACATTAATTTCTAATGCAAATAACTTGACACCCCTTTTAAGTCTGTGTCATTGTTTCTCTTACCTTGAAAATTCATGGATAATCTCTTTTCTCCCTCTGCATGTAAATTAGGAGAAGTTACAAAGTTATTCGCTGGCTTGTGTCGTGGTAGGGGTTTTTTGCAGTCTCACTGAATCAAACTCTTCTGTCTCAGCACAGGAATCTGTGACCTCTTGGGCCATTTTTGGATCAGGTGGCTTTTACTTGCAATGTTGTTCTTTTAGGTATAGTCAGTGAGTCTGTGCAGTACTTCTCATGTGGAAGGTTTTTATAACTGTCTTTAAGTTTAGCAATCTAAGCCTTCCAGCTTTTCTGATGTTTTGAGACTCTTTGTCCTTTGAAGTTTTTTAGCATAAGTATTTTACAACTTCCCACTGTAATTGATCACATAATATTATGCTACAGTAGCTCCAGTCTGATTGTTTAAGCATCTACAAAGATAGCTTTGTTCCTGACATTTCTGTACAGAAGCCATTAAACAAGAGATTAATTCTCCTTTGGGCTCAGTGAAGTCCTTATCTGTGAGAGTGACCTTACTGACTACAAAAGGGCTTGTTGTATCAATCATGATTGTGGAACTGGACTCTTGTCTTCATATTTTGGAGACAATTTAAGGCCTGTTCAGCAGCAGCTGCTTGTGGCAGGGAGTGGAATACGTATCCTGTGCCAAGTGGTCAGGTTCACACAGCTTATTGCTCATCTCAGTCCAAAACTAAAATGCCATCCTGTTTGTCCTCTGCATTGCTCTTCCTGCAAAAGAACAAATGTCAGAACATGTTGTGGAGTAAGAATGAATGGAGAAACATTACATCCCATTTCATTTTTTTCTTCTTTTCTTTTCAAAGTAAGCGCAAGGCCTGTGAGTTTGCTGCTGTTTCAGTTGTTGTTTAGTAGTTTTGCTAATTGTAATAAATGTTCCAAAGTTTCACAGCTAACAAGGGGTTTCTTCACTCAGTGCTACCACCGGGAAACCTGTGGGTTAGTTATAAAGCATCATTTGCAAGTATCTGCCAATCGTTTTTCAATTTAAAGTCTCTGATTTTTTCACATTCCAACTGATTCACCTGCAGCGATTGCCTTTGTCATAGACTATTCACTGTGTCAAGAGAAATGTTCATGAAAGATACTGTACCTAAGAGAATTAGATAAATCATGCATTTCCCTACTGATTTCTGGGACTTGATTTCTTCAGCTGGCAAGGACTTAGTCATAAACATTCTCCATGCAAGTGCATCTTTATAAAAGGATATTGTGTTTTGATTATTTAGAATCTGAAGTCTCAAAGGGCATCTTGTAATCAGATTTACTTCGGTAGGAATTTAAAATATATTGTAGTAGACAGAATCCCCAGGGGAAGGTTTCTAATAAAATCTCCATTGAATTTAATCATATGTGGAAAGAACAGTCAATATTTGATATATGAAATGTCAATAAAAGTTAAAAAGTATTAGCATTCAGTGCACAGCCTTGACGGTTAGAGGATTGCAGCTTTGTTTCACAAATGTTCTATGTGTTTTTAAAAATATAATTTCTAGAGGAAAATAGAAATAGTCTGTTAAAAGCAGAGCTCCATATTCATATAAATGGGTAGCTTAATATAACATATAATCTAATATATATTAAAAAAAACTATCCAATAGAAGTGAAAGGTAAAATATCTGTAATGTTTTGCATTATGAATGCAGATGAGAGGATCATTTTCTAACACACATGCACGTGGGGATTTGCTGGCATCCTTATGGTGGCAAAGGCCACTCAGCTGTCTGTCTGCTATTTTATCTTCTCCACTGGCTTGGATAAAAGATAGCAATATAAAAAATGTTAAGGCAGATAAAATATGGCAGAATGTTGTTCTATTAACTTGATGTCCTCTTTAGTAAACGTATAACTTATGCATGGATTCTTGTCATACCTACCGGTCCTGAGTTCACTGCCAAATCCTAAATCAGCAACAAAGGGAGAGATTTTTATTTTCCAGTCAGTTCTTCAGGGATCATATCATCTGCTTCCATATCCCCAAACAAACCACCAATACTAATTCAAAACAAAAATGCCCCTAGATGGGATGATTATACCCCGGAGCTGCTTTGTTACAAAGCATACTGCATACGGTCCAGTTTCATGTCCATTTTCTGATAAGGAAGCACTGCCTGGAAGACATCCAGGTCTCTCTTATATTATGTGGTTTTTCTCTTGCTGGCAAGCCATCAACAGGAATGTGTTCCTTCTAGCCTTTCGCTCTAAAACTCTTAAGGCGAGTGTTGACCTACATTGATTGTGTTGGACTTTCTTCAGCCTGTTGTCTCTTTCCTGTTCAGTGTGGATCCCTTTGTATTGCCCTTCCAGCACAACTTCAAGGAATCAGTGAGCAACCTTTAAATCCTTGAGAACTGTCAAGGTATTTACTGCATTAGAAATGCGGTGTTCTTGGTAGTGAAGGAAAAAAAAAAAAAAGCTTAGTTTCCAGTACAAAATTCCTGCTTATAAATTTAAAATGCACTTTTCATTAATATTCTCTATCTTTAAATGTCCCGTTTGTTTTCTATATTATCTGTGGAAGAGGCTGAATTAACTAAAGTAAATTCCACATGTTTATTCATGGATAAATGCAAACACTGGAAACATAGCAAGTTATTTGCCTGTGAGTTAAATTACCACTGTGAGACAGTTTAGGAGTCTTAAATGCTGCTATAGAAAAGCAGATGTTTAACTCCCAACAGCTGCTCTGTAGCCATTCACTGTCACCTTTCCGCCTTTCTCTAACTTGTACCTATGAGACTGAAATGAATTGAAAAGTTTTGCTAACTTTCAAGTGTTACTTCACATGGAGTACTTGAGACTACATTAAATACTTTGGCAGGTTTCCAGAATCCCTTTCTTTTTCTATTATATGGGTTTATTTATTAATGGACAGGATTCGTTAGGCTTTTATTGAGAGGATTTTATGCATGATTGCCTGCCATGCTCTGTATCTATCTACATGTCTATCACATTGCCTATTTTTCATCTACAGTCCATTTTAGGGTGAAAAAAAGATAAATGTTGTTTGTTCATAGTATTTGTCTACCCCTTCCATAGCTTTGCAGTTGTGGAAGCCAGACCACCTACATTCACACAGATAAATGTTGTTTGTTCGTAGTATTTGTCTACCCCTTCCATAGCTTTGCGGTTGTGGAAGCCAGACCACCTACATTCACACAAACATACCAGCAGGCACACACACACGCACGTGTTCCAAGCACCTTCATTATTGTATGTATTGTTTTATTCATCCTTCAGGTCTCCTGTAATGGCTGGAGGTCTATTTGCCGTTAACCGGAAATGGTTTTGGGAGCTGGGAGGCTATGACCCAGGATTAGAAATATGGGGAGGAGAGCAGTATGAAATCTCCTTTAAGGTAAGTCATCAAGTCACCTTATACACTTGTTTACTTGTTTGGTGCAAGGCTCATGCAGTCATGATGCTTTCATTCATACTGGCTTTTGTCTTTTCACTAAGATTAATTTAGTACAATACTGCTTTTTTCATTAGGAATTTCCACTAATTTCACAGAGAATTGTGCAATAAGCATGTGCTCCAGAAGGTATACAAGAATCACAGAGTGCGGTTCCCACTGAAAATGTGGTAGCTTACCACCATCAAAGAATGAAGTTCTACCTTGTTCCCTTTGTCAAATCTCCATTTACCTTCTCTCGGATGCTGCATTTACTTCATACTCAAGCACTGAGCTCAGCTCAATATGCCAACAGATAACTAATCCAGAAAAAAAAGAAAATTGCGTAATTTCATGCATAATTTTCAAGTTTAATCACCTCTGGGGATATGTTCCCCTGGAGTCAGCTCAGGGAAATGGGTGGAAATGGAAGGAGAAGGCCTTAGGAAGAAGGATCCCTTTCAGTAGCAGTGAATCTGAGGATTCACTGAGGATCTAAGAGATCCGAGGATTCACTTTCAGTAGCAGTAAATCTGTGGAACTGAGGAACATGTTTTAGGGACCCTGGCAATGCAAAGTGAATGGCTGGACTCAATGATCTTAAAGCTTTCTTCCAGCCAAAATGATTCTGTGCTTCTGTGAATCACTAGATCAGCTAAAATATATGAGTAGTTTTCAAGTTCTCAGGTTATGTACCACCAGCCACGGTATATCGTCATATCCTCTATGTGGACAACGTGTATTCAAATCTGTTACTTGGGTTTTACATGTTGTGTTGAAAGGCTCATTACTTTCCACATGTAAGTAAGATATTTTCACTAGTTTGATGAGGACTAACATGTCTAATTTTGAAAATTTAGTTTATTGTGATCCAGTACACCCAAAGACAGAAGAACTTTACCTCACGGCCTCTACATGCATAGATTTTCAATGACTTGATAGAATTTCGTGACATAGATTAATTGAGTCAAGTATATTTGGATAAAGCTTGGAACTGAAATTAGAATTCACATTTAGCTTCAGGATCTTTCCAACCTACTTCCAAACTCCCATCAGTATAAAGCTCAGTAAATAAATTCAGTATGTCAGCTGTGACTAATATCGCACATCTTGCTGAACCTGAGTTTCAACAGCAATTAAAACAACAGATCTGAGGCCATTCTGTTGAATGAAACATACAGCATGACCCAACACTGGACTGCCAGGCTGTCTTTACAGGAGTTATCAAGAACAGCAAAATGGTTTGTATTAACTGTGCTACTCTCCTGTTTCCCCAAATAATATTTATACTGCAGCAAAATCAAACAGGAAGGCAGGAGAGACCTAATAGCTAGATAGTGGATTTAGAATATATTGATTTCATATATCCTAATTAATCTCATTAATATATACTGGCCGTAGGGTCCCTGTCCTTTTTTAGTAGTGTTAAAAGAATTTTAAGATACTCTCTAAAAATTATTGCCAAATAGGAACAACTTTCTGTTGGAAGAACTCAACACATTCAAGTTTTACAAAGAAGACTGCTTTTTGGTTTGGAATGACGAAAAATAGTAGAAAAATCATGGAGTTGGAAGGGAGAAACAGAAGGGTCTCGGGTTTATTATACCAGAATCACCAATATCAGTTTGGAAAAGGTTTCTGCTTCAGCAGTTTCTACTGTAGCTGTAAATTCAGTCATCTTGAAACTTATTTAAATGAGGACAAGTTAGCCAGACAGTTTAATTTACTAGCTTTATTCACAAAACTTGGGAAAGTGGTGGACTTGCCATCTCTCTGTTAGTCACAAAGTCAGTGAAAATGCCAATAACTAGCCTGGTTCAATTTCCTTGGCTGCCCGAGTGGATCTTGTCCTGGGTTCAACATGGAGGAACCGGATGCTCCCATGTTGTCCAACTGCATCTTACCTTTTCTTAGAGTTTCCACATCAGTGGCCTGTGGAAGTGTGGTAGGATGGGTGTCCTGTGTTGATGTCATCTCACATTGTTATTTTGCTTGGCAAATTATTTTCTGGAGTATCCTGCTTCAGTAACATTCCTAACCACCAGGTAGTTAGCTGTTCTCACACATTTCTTCTGTGATTCGACTAATCCTTAAGTATTTTATGAAAATATGACTGGTCTTCATTAAGAAGTTGCAAAAAGAAGCCAGTTTGAAATGTCCTATAATTGTGGGAAGTTTGTGTTTAGAGGACTGTTTCAGGCTGATCTTTAACCTCAAAGACAAACAGTGTTCCTTTTATGTTCCTCAAATATCAGTTTTTAACTTTGAGATTTATTTGTACAAAAGCTGCAATGTAAGGGTAAATAAGCAAACAATCTACTGTAAAGAGGGACCATGATGATGACACCACCTTCCCAGTGTTAGACTGGGAATTCTTGTGGTTAATTCAAATACAGTGATGTAGTTATGGAAGGATGGATGCCAGAGCAAGAACTCTCATGTGCTTCCTGAATTGAAGTAGCATCTACTTTATCTTGAACTGGTTGCCCTGCTCTGTGAGATAGAATGGGGGATATTTGCAGATCATTTCTTGTCCTCAGTGATGAATTTTAAACTCCATGGATCAACAAACTACTGCAAGCCTTCTGCTCAGCATTTTAACGCTAGGTCCAGGTACTGTAGAACCCAGGAAAGCTGTGGCATATCTTTAATTAGCACCACTAATGTTTTGATGCAAAGGAAAGCTTACAGGTATGTTCAGGAAGATTTTTCACAAGTGTGTGTGTCAAAGATGATGTTTATATGTCCAAACTGACTAGTGACAAATAGGGGGAAACATTTAAGAAACAGTATATGTTTGATATTCTCTAGCCTGACTTCATACAGAGAAGAATTTCCTAGATGTTGGAATGAAACTTCGCTCCACAGAAACATTCACACATTATACAGGGAAAAGATCACTTAACACTCAAGATCCTTTTAAGAAAAAGCATTTTCTCAACCAAAAGGTTCTGCATTACTTTGCCAGAGACATTCACAATTATCCCCACAGCGCAAGTAATGGGAGTGTTTGCTATAAAGTGGGAAGCCATGGGTGCGAAGAGCGGGCTTAGAGAGTCAGAGAAATTGGTTCTCAGAAAAGTATGCTGGCTAGGTCTGTTCTAGTCAAGACGCAATAAAATAGTTTGTCTGAAGTCCTTTGACTTAGGGAATTATTAGCTTCTTTGTCATGAGCGTAATATCAGCTGCTCTGCTCTGCTCGCTAATCTTCTACTGCACTTTGCAAACCCCAGACATGCAATGAATTAAAGCCTGGTGCTGGAGGAAGGGCCATCACGCAAGCTCAAAGGAATCACTAATAATAGCAAAGCCATGTTGCTTTATGAGTTCAAGATGCTAAGACAGAGTTCAGGGACTGATTAAAAATTAGGTTAGCAGGACAAGTGATTGCATGAGGAGTCAGGGAGCAGTTCCTGACAAGAGGTTGAGTCAGATTTAGGATAGGTACTCAGGCTGGGAAGCTTGGAGGGAAGGTGTCAATTTCGATGTTTCTCTCTGGCTGTTTCACTAGGTGTGACATGGGGTGACAGACACCAGGCTTCAGTGCAGAGCGTAGTCCTAACCAAGTTTTTTTCGGGAGGGGAGATTGCATCAGCTCATTGTACAAGGACGGAATGTGCGCAGTTTTGTTTTTCCCCTTCTTAAATACATTGTCCCAGAGGCGCTACCACCCTCCCAGTGGGCTGGGCCTTGGCCAGCAGAAGCTCCGTCTTGGCTTTGACTCTATTGGACATAGGAGAAGCTTCTAGTAGCTTCTCACAGAAGCCACCCCTCTAGCTCCCCACTATCAAAACCTTGCCATGCAAACCTGATACATAATGCTCTAGAATAAAATAAGGTGATTCTCAGGGAGAAATAGTTGGGCTGTGTTTAAATACAGAACAACCTAACAAAAAAAAAACCTTGCCACACCCCCCCAATACAGTCCTTTACACTGGATGTTCCTTAAGCATTGTAAATCATACTTTAACCAAAAAATTAATCATGATAACCAAGCCTCTTTTGAAGCTAGTCATGTATATCTAGAGTTGTTTTATCCTTATCCTTGCTGACACACCTTCCAGATTCTCTTCATCCCTGTTTTCCAACATACACCTCCAAGTTCATTAATCCTTTTCTTTATCATCGTTGACATCATCATTGCTAATTCCTTCCACTGCTGGTAGTCTTGGCAGGAGATAGGGAATGGCAGAGCATTATCCCTTGTCCGTGTAGTTGTAATCTATGGGAAGAACTGACAAACATGGAATATTGCCACTTTTCTCAGCATTTTAGAGGTGCTGGTGAGTATTGTTGAAATATCCACAGCCTTCAGTTCCCACTTTACGCAGTACGGTTTTAATATCCCTGACAGGAAATCCCACTCCACCACAAGTAAATGGTTTCGCTGTTTGTGAACCCACTGCAGTCAGATTGCAGATTTGCAATCAATGATCCTATTTTTCAATTTCTTCTTGCATTTAGCTCAACATTCTCACTACATTGAAGAGTTCACAGTATTCTTCCTTTTCCTGTTCTACAACTGCTAAGTCTGTTCTTTTGGCTTGTGCCTGAAACATCCCAGAAAATTTTTATATTCTTATTTTCTACAATGTTTTCAGCCCCACTGTGTTGATAGATTTCTTCTGTTTGTAGTCCATACCTCTTGCACAGAGGTGCTGAGAGCACCGAGCTGATGGCTTTGCATGATAGACATATTCCTCTTCCACCCGTTTACTACTTGTTTGCTTTTTTCCATCCATTTCAGTGTCTTTCACCATTGTCTGTCTTGTTACTCTCAGCAGCAATATATTTCTCAATTAGTTTTGAAGCCTGAAGCCTGATCCAAAATCCACTCAGTCCCTCTCAATCTTTTACATAATTTCCTCTATGTTTATGTTCCTGTTCCACAACAACACATCCTCCACTGCTCAAAATTCATGAGTATCTTACTAATTACGATTACACTGTAGCATATGGATTGGAGTCTCACTCTCACGTGCACGGTATTTACATTTTGCAGATAATCGCCAGGCTGGATCACTCATAAACTAGAGAGTTAAAGCAGGGGGGAAGGTGGGAAACAAGAGCAAGCAGAATTCGATTTTAAAAACAGACAAGTGATGTGAAAAGAGGATGGCTCACCGAAAATCCCACAAGAGCTGTAGAACAGAGCCAAAAAATGCATCTGTGACATCTAAGCTCCAGTCAGGAACAAAGCCGTATGACCACAGCTTAATCTCTTCCACAGCTTCTGTTAATGCCTACCTTCTGCGTTCAACAATCCCTATAAAATGTTTTGCAACATTCTGTTAGAAAGAGCTATATAAAGATAAATTGAGATATAGTATATAGTTGACACATAAACTACCATTTCCAAGCTGAAATTGCATTGTTTTGGTTTTGTCTGTAGTTTTTATACCTCAGCTGCAGACCAGATTCATTGCTTTTGTAAGAAGGAGGCATTAGCAATCTTGAGAGTTTCATTGCTTGCTGCTTAGATAACCAGAGAAGCACCAGTGTTGTGATAGCATTTTCCCAAATGTCCCACACCACCTGGATTCCTTTCATGGCATGCTGAACGTCTATAATATTTAACACAGAAGTCATTCTCCAATTTCTTTCATTTAGCACATGTGACATAAAAATGCACATTTTAAAGACAAAGTTGCCAGAATTTATCTTACCAATAAAATATAAAAAATGCTTTTAAAACCGTTCTGAAGCTGAAAGATAAACAGCTGCTAAATGTCCTTCAAGGCAGCCCAAGATTCGTTTCAATTACCATGCACAGCGCACCTCAGGTGCTGCACAGCATTTTCAAGTTTTGTATCTATCAAATACAACCTAGCACAAAGTGTTATTTCCTCCTGCTTGTTACTGCCTCAGCATATCTGACAGGTTTTTTTCTAATTCCTTTTCTTCTTTTTTTTTTAACTGATATCCTACTGCTTTAGAGGAAATGGAATATATGTCTACTTCACATCTCATTGCCTAAGTTAAAGTAACGCTGGCCTTTATTTCTTCTTTCTTGTCTTTTAAATTGGATCTGTGGCTGACCTTCACCTGAGTCAAACTGCTAAGCTGTCCACTCTTCAAAGGCTAAGAAACCTTGGGTAATCACTGTAATGTCATGTCTAGCCTTTGAAATAATACCTTAATTTAAAAAAAAAGAACAAATAGTAAACATAGGTCTGCACTTTCACTGGTGCACTGGGTTGTCTGAAGACAGCCAGAGAGATGAAGTTCCTGCTAAAAAAGGTACAAGTGATATAACATACAAATGAAGTATTGGTAGAAAGTTAAATAGCTTCTTTTTTGACAATAGCATTACCCAACTTATTTTAACACTACCATTTTATGATTTTTTAATATGTTTATGAACATGTTTTCCACTGAATTAGGTGACATGATTAAATGAGTGAGGATTTCAAGATTTTATTTAAGAAGTAGATTTTTTTTTAATGTTTTTGAAAAGAAAATAATGATCTTGTGTACATGGCATTGCTAGACTGCTCTGAGTGGTAATGACCTCTTTTGGCATGGAAGCAGAGCATTCATTTTGGTCTCCATTTCCAATTCAGCAGTAAATTTCCTCCCTGAGAAGGGCTGTGCTCACTAGGAGACCAGATGGGATATTCTCACTGCAGAAATAGGTATGAAATACTCTTGATTCCATCAGCATACGTGCTTTCATTTGGCAGAGTGATGCCCAGGACAGCTGCCTTTATTACCCTGTGGCACTAAGCTGCAAAATTTGTCACCTCTTCTGAGATGCCAGCATGCACCAGAAGCACCTATCCGGAGTTCCTATGCCTTAGTTCACTCTGTGATGGGAGGTGCTAAGTAGCAGCTTCCCAAATAGCTCTCAGGTGTACCCAGCTGTGCAAGGGCATCTGTGGAATTTCAGGACAAAGCCAAGCTTGCCCCACTTTCAAGTGTTTCAAACTTTCCTTAAACATTTACGCTAGCATATTGAGGTTTGTCCTGTGATGAGGTGTAGAGCCTCAAACCTTTCATTACCAGCTGAAAGTTGTGGTTAACAGCTAAGGGTCTGTAAGGGCTAATACACAAATGACCTATAAGAAGCAGCTTTCTAAAACACTTTGCAACTCGAGACTTTACTTGAAGTTCCCTGTTTTCTCCATTTACAGTATGAATAGCACCATCAGTCTCAGGGGCTGAATTCTGGCCTGCTGCATTTAGCAAGTGCTTTAAGTCACACTTAAGCATTAATTTATACCACATCGCAGTGTTCGTCATCTGCATTTTCAGGTTACTAAAATCTAGTCCCAAGCTCACGGCCACACTGCCAGGACCAAGCAGATTTACCCACGGTAACACGAACAGGCTAGCAAGGAGAAAGAGACCAAACTCTTGCTCATTTTCACTGTTGTTTCAAATTAATGGAATTAATAATTCTGTTTTCCTGTGATTTCAAAATCAAGTAGCTACAGCCAGCTGGTGGGCAGGACAAAAGAGACAGAATAAGAAATGTATGGTTAAAAAGTGCAGAGATGTACATTGTTCTCTGCAGGCTTCTTGTGATTTGCAATCACATCATATTTTCCAGTATCTTTTTTCCAAGGGTTTAGTTACTTTTGTTTTAATTCAGAGCATATCAGCTTTTGGATTAACCCCTTTCTTTTGGAAAGGGTTTGGAAGCTGTTGGTGAAACTTTCAGTTGTCTATGTTCTGCTCTGCTTTAGCCTCCGCTGCAAATTTGTCTCACACCTTTTCACTCCAGAGTGTATTAAATACAGATAAAATTCCTTTGAATATGAAATGCATGGACCTAAATTCTCATCCAGATTCACAGAGATGTTTCATGAAGCATCTTCATGTATGTCCACATAAAGAGACAAGGAAAAGACGAGCCCCCTTTCATTTTCAGCTTTGGTGTGGTTTTCTTTCAAATTGCACAAGAGGGAGTTAGTTGGGTTTTTTTATTATTTTTCAGTCTAAAGGCTGAAAGCTGAGTCCATAGGTGTCTGTTACATGGAATAACAGCCATTCTATTCTAAATCTGTGGAGAACGAAAACTTGTTTAGCCACGGCTAGGAATTAATTTTTATAATACCAATGTTTCCACTCTTAATTTTAAGCTCTTGCTATGTGGTTGGTTTTAGGATACTTAGACTTCTTCTTGGGAGTTTTAGGAGTGATTTTGTTGTTGTTTTCCATTTCCCTGATTTGCAAAGTCAAATTGCTTTTTTTGAAATCAGAAAGTTATGAATGTTGTCAGAATGCTACATAAATCGTGTAATAGCCATGTTGGAGTTCAATGGCTCTGCATTGCCAGAACATAGAAAATCACGTCCGTATTGATTCAAAGAATGCTGATATAAAACTCACTAACCAATGTGACTATTAAGCCAGTATTCTTTATTCGCGGATCCAGACACACAGGGAGATATTTCTTGCCATTCTGTGCACGCTTACAGGGAGTCCGATTACATCATTTATACTGTTAACTTCTACATATGCGTTATCTTTCCAGGAACTAGTAAGAACATTATAATCATTCGCCCCAAATTCATTTACATAGTCTGCCCCTCTCTTGGGCATGCACAGTGTCCTCTGGTGGTCTTCAGTGGTGGTCATTTGATGAAGGCTAGAGTCTTCCTCTTAGATGAACTTTTCACCTTTCCATCCTGACGTATGCTCTCTTGCGTTTTTCTGAGATAGCATGTTCCCCATTCCAAGTGAATTAACTTTTGCCTTTGTTATCTCCTTTAGGATTCTTTTACCCTGATTCATGGCTGCCTGTTTTGCCCAATCCACCAGCTTTCCAAGGACAAGACCATCATTTACGACTTAGCTGGTCCCTGTCTTTTCATTATTTGTGATTAACTAGTTCCTGCTATCAATATGTTGGCATGATGGCCATAGTTCCTCTGACATGACACCAAACCTGGCTCTCACATACACTTAGTCATGCTAAGTGAAGAACTGTGAAGAATTCCTTACTCGCTGCCCATCAAGATACAGCTTGATTTTTAGAGCCATGAAGTACTTTTAGCTCCCCTCAGTTTTGATCGAGTTCTGGTTGCTCAGACCTGAAGCATCAAACCTGCGTGCTCCAGATGGTTCCATCTGTTTCAGTATTAAAATATTCACGATGAAACTGAGCAGCATGCTCTTCTTCCTCTGCCTGCATAAATTCGATCAGAAGGAAATTCATTTTTGTCCCTTTTTCTTTAGAAAATGAAGAGCATCCTTAGAAAATGAAGTGCATATTAATATTTGAGCTCTGTATTCACTATTCAAAATATAAGCCAGGTGTTTTGGAAAAAAAATTATTTACTTCTGATTGATGACTTATTTTATTCATATAGCCTTCTTTTAAAATTTAGATCCTGCATGTTTTAAACAACAGACGGCAATAGTATCTTGGTTGTGTTGCAGAAGAACCATTGGTAGATATTCTAAATATGTTTCATGGTTTTGTTTTGTGTATACTCTGCCTTTGTACAGTGAGATTCCAGGTATTGGATTGCCATGTCACCTAATCTCAGCTATCAGCATACGGAGAAGGGCACCACTATGAATGTGGGAGGGGTCAGTACAGAACGATGTGTCATTTTTTCATACCCATTACTTAAAATGTCTTTTTTGCCCCATTTGTTTCCAGAAATCATTCCTTCACTTCTTTTCTGTCTTCTTTCCAGGTGTGGATGTGTGGAGGTGGCATGTTTGATGTTCCTTGCTCTCGAGTTGGGCATATCTACAGGAAGTATGTCCCGTATAAAGTCCCTTCTGGAACCAGCCTAGCACGGGTGAGTAATTGGGTCTTGCTGCTTTTCATTTTCATTCATCATCAGTCTCTTAATTCCCTGTGAACTAGTTTCCAATAAACCATTAAAATGGAAAATGAACGTTTCTTTATGTTTTCTGAAATGAGATATGAAGTTGCTGCAGTTATGCTGCCTTCCAGAGATAAGATTGCCAAGAATAAAATGGAAGAAAATACAGGGTTGTATGTCTCAACAGAGAAGCACGTTTCATGCTGATTCAAAGGAACCTAGGAATAACCTGAGGCTTATGTTTCTCAAGTTGCACAGTGCTGTCAGTCATAGTTTTTACAAGCAGGACCAATTTGAACTCACATTTTCTTATCAGTCAGCAGAAGAGACAGAACCTCACAGAAAGGGACAGTTTCTGAGGCAAAAGGGCTGAGTAACAATGATTTAAGCGACTGTCTAATTATTGTGTAAAACCTGTTTGTGGAGTACAGCCAACTTGGAGCCCTGTGAGTGAGAAATTACAAGACCTCTAGACATTTCTCAAAGACTACTGAACACATCCATATCCATGAGGGGCTTTTTGCTCGAGATAAAATATTCTATAACTTTCTGGAGATGTTCACAGGATGTCAAAAGATGGGAGACAAAGGGCATGGATGTAGCTTCCAGGCAGATACTCGTATTTATTCATCCTTGGGTTTAATCTTTTCTGGGTTAGAGGATTTTATATATATATATAAAATGGCATTAATATTAAAGTATGCATATTGCCATAGGGAAATATTTTATGAATCATATTTTTGCTCATAATGAAGATGTGGTATGAATAAAAGAATAAACTTCTTGCTTTAAGGTGGAGATATTCTAGGTTGCAGCTTCTTAGGACAAGGCTTGCTATAGTAACTGCAGCAGAGGAAAGAGGCCGCCTGGGCTGCCTGCCCAGCAGCTGGCTAGACAGAGAGAAGGATTTGGCTTAAAAGAGCATCAGTGCAGGCGGTGTGACACAAGATAGAGTAATGGGATTACAGGTGGTGACAAAACTGTACTGATTAAATTGTAAGGTGAAAATCTTCCCCCAATATAGATCTGTGTATTATCAGAGTTTCCCCACACAGATTTTTGCACTGGTTGAAATAAATGACTTCATTTATGGTATCCCCTGCAAAAAAAATACTCAACTTGAAATAAGAAATCCAAACCTCAGTGACTGTTCTTCTCTATTACAGCACAAAGTACCTCATTAGAGAATATGCTGTCTCATGCATTACCTGTAAGGCGCAAAATGCAATCATTGCTATTTGGTCTACTAGCTTCTCGTACAGTTCAACACTTAACTAGCTTCATGGAGGCACTGTGAGTATGTCAGGTAGCCACAGCCTGCAGGCTCCCAATACTATTTATTTTAGCTTGATTTCAATAAATGACTTGTGAAATATTACCAAAAACCATTCCCAGTTGTAAAAGAGCTATTGTGCTAATAGGGTGAGTCTTACCCTTTCCCTTCAAATAAAAGATTTTTTCTTCTGTGTTGTGGGGGGTCCAAATGATCATGCTTAGGTAAATTTCTGGCATATGTTTATGACTGAAAGAAACTTTGTATTCTCAGATTCCCAGCTTCTTTCCAGTACAATATTCAAAACCAAAACATTGATGTTAAATACACTGCATCAAGGCTGCCAAGAGCACAACAGTACCTTTCAGTGTTGGAGAGTATCTCAATAACTAGCCAAGGAAGAGAGTTTAGACCCCAATCCATCAAACTGTGTGTAATTTTAAACCTAAAAATATTATCTTTCTCTCATCCAAGCTAGAAAAGGAAAAGCAAGGACATACTTCTCTTCAGTGTGTCAATTCCTTTGATACGGACCACTCATGTTCCAAATAAACTGCCCTAAGTGGAATTGTTCACCAAAATAATACTAGGGGAGTATGCACAGGAGTAGCCTGGATATTTCAGCTATCTTTGCATTATCCTCCAAATATTATATTATATCTTCCAAAGATTATAGTCTAGCCCTTATGAGTATTTTATCTAAAATTTCTCTCTATTTCAAGAATACAATTAATAGCATACTCAAGAATATCTGGAAGTATTATCCCTGCTGCCAAAGCAATACTTCTCACTGCTAAGTAGGTTCCACAAAGGTTTTTACTAAATCCTTTTCCATCTTCTGCTATGTAAAGGAGGATGCTGGAGATGCAGTTCATAAAGGAATGAGCCCTAGGAAGCCCAGCTGTGAGTGTATAAATTACTGCAAGAGTCCATTAATCAAGAGAGAATTTCCCCCTGTGTGTTAAAGAATGACAGATTTTCCCATCCTATCCCACAGCAGCAGCACAAGGATATGGAGAGTGGAGAGGATGGAGCTTCCAGACAAATTCAAGCATAGCCTGGATCACGTCACAGGTTTCCTTCCAAGCTGTCTCAGCTTATGTTTGTCCTTAACAAATAATGCTTAAAGTGAGCATTTTACCTTCCCTTGGGATTTCACCTCTCTGTATGTTTTAGCAGCAAGTTTTAACACACGGTTTCAGCCTGACCAATCCAGGTATCTTTTTAAAGAGCTTTGACCTGACGTGAGGATCACGTTTGCTTTATTAAATGAAAGACTTGTCAAAAACTCTGCTCCACTTTCCAATCCCTAAATAACCATTAGTGTACCACACACAATAGAATGTATGATGACATCAATTACCTATGTCCTTCTTATCATATTTCTTACCTTATTATCTATCACTCAATACCTGCAACGCCTAGGCATAATTTTTCTGACGCATACCCCGTAAATTGAAAAGCATCCACATATGAATCACTCGGTCAGTAAGACTGTTTGGAGGCACAGAGCAAAAGTAAAGTAAGCTGTAAACATGCGTAGCAGATTTGTAAAACAGACTGTGAAAACCAAATGAAGATAAAAAAGCTTAATTTTTTTAGTCCGGAGTTATCGAAGATGTTGCTGCTTGCCAAATTCAGTTAGTGTCCAATTTACAGGTAATTGCACTTAAAGGAAGATTAATGGGCATACAAATGTCAACACTGATTCCACATTATATTGTGGAAGGACCACATAATTATTAATTCATACCAAACCTCTCAAGCTCTGCACAAAACCTCTAGTGACTAATAAGTGATTTTGCCTGTTTCTTTTAGATAATACATATATAAAAAGCGAACCCCCGAATCTTAAAAGTCCTGTGCAACATGTTGCCCTGTAAAAACATCTGAATTTTTTTACTGAATTATTTTAGTTGCTTTGTAGTGTTCTTGACTGTTGCTTCATTTTTAACAGTTCTAGCTAAGCCACTTTCCTTTAGATGGTTATCTAGGAAATTAGACTTTAACAGATTGTTAGCATTTTCTTGTAGGTGTGTCTCAGTTTATTTTATTTAGTTTCCTGTTTAGGGGGAATTTTTTTTCCTATTAGTGATTCTGTAAAAGCCATAAGAAATTTATCGCTAAAAGCTCACTGTTCCATAGGACATGCAGAGATGAACTCAGAATTACAAAATATATCTACAGACTTTTTTTTTTTGCAGGTACTTTACACAGCATTTTAGCATTTACTCCAGAACATTAGAGCACTCAGCCTTTCTGAAGGGAAGGGTGATCCCACTGAGGTTCAACTTTGGATGCTAAACCAGCAGCAGGATGAATCCTCACTTAAGCTGAATTCCTCCCTGCACGCCAGGATGTGGAATCTCAGAGCACAGTGATCCTCTGACCCAGCAGGCACAAGCACCATATTTGCCTCATTACACAGTGTCACCGAATTGGAACTTGCATGAGTTTGGGTTCAGGAATTCAGCTGATAAAGGTGGGTTCAGATTCCCACCTGAACCACTTGCTTAGCTTTTCGTGTGGCTCTGAAAGGCACCTTCAAAGAAAATTACTGCAGCTATACCATCTGGCGCTGTGACCACACTTGCATTTTCGACAGCTTCCTTTAATATTATGACTGGTTTGGAGTGGGGTTTTTTTCCAGCTGCAAATAATGTTTGCAGTTTTCTTAAAACAGCTCGTGAACATTTTCTGTACTGTTTCCAGGCAAGTTAAAGAGCCAAGGAGAATTGGTTAGGTGACAGCTATGTTTTCTTATGACCAAGGTGCAAACTGATAGATGTGACATGCTGTTAAGGAAGCCCTGCTGGCACTTTTGCAATCACCTACAAGACTGTAGCACAAAGTCAGTTATGATTCAGCAGTCACAGTAAGCAGCTGAAGCATTGGGTTAGAATAAGCAAATTATTTAGGAATCAAGCAAGAATCACCTTGCAACAGCACAGCTACAATATATGATAATGATGATGATTATACAGTATAGCTTTTAAGTTTCCATTCTAAGTTTTTTAAACAGATTTATAAATTCATCATTAAAATTAATTAAAGCAAGATCTCAAACAGAGCACTTACCAAAGAAAATGCTAATTTTTTATATTTTCTCCAATCTGAATAGAAGTTTTGCTTTTGAGATAATAAACACAACAGGACAGGCAGCTTAGCTATCCAGAAAGGAATACAAAGAATATGGAGAACTAGATGTTTCTGGACAATAGCAACATCAAAGTGGAGGTAGCTACTTTGCAGGATTCATTCAATAGACGAGCACTGGAACCCAAGTTACATGGCTAAAGAAATCTGTTTGGAATCAAACGCCTGAATCCTCTTGCAGGCTTCGCTGCAGAGATGGGCTGTGGTGTATCCGTGCCTACGGAGTATGGGTCTGTAATGTGAGCATGGCAGTTGCCAGCAGATCTGTGGATGACAGATGGAGTCATCTGGAGATGTTGTTACACTGTCCCTCTGCTTTGTGCAGCTCCCCTACAGCCAGTCTGCAGAGACCTGCAGCCACGGAGCTGGGGGCAGGCAGCAGCATCGTCCCAGGACTCTGCCCATCCCTGCCTCCAGGCAGACTGGCTGCAAGTGAGCCATCAAGCGGAGATGTAACCTTTAGTCAGTGGGCTGGTTTTTTGGCGGTTGTTTTTTTTTTCTTCACTTTTTTCCAGTGCATAGATCTTGAAATGTTTTGCAGGGAGTTGCAAGCCTTTATAGAGAGAATGAAATCCTGACTGTTTTCAGATTACATCTGTGGAATTTCAGTTCTGGGTATTTGCAGACTACAGGCTGAGAATAAATAGCCTCTTGCTTCTCTGCCAGCTGTGATAACTCTCATAAGAGTTATTTTTACACACCACCAGCTTTGTCACCTATACTGTCTTCCATGGAGAAGCATTTCTTTTATGCCTGCAGACATCTCTGTATTTGGCTGGTGGTTTTTTACACAAATAAAAAACATTGCTGGAATGAAACCAAATTAAGTTTTAAACACAGTTATGTGTAAAGGACCACAATAAGATACCCAAGGGGGGGAAAGATTGACAAACACTAGCACTGCCTAAGTTAAAAAGGAGTTATGGCAAGAAGAGGAAAGGTTTGAAAACGCCCATTTAAACTTAACTGATGTGGGCAGCTTAAACCTGAACATCACAAAGCTGTAATTAGTGTCCGGGAAATGTTTTATTTTGCTTCCACTGTAGAAATACACAGAAATGAGAAATGGTTATGTTCCGACACTGATGGAAGGACGTTTTCATGAAAGTGAGGGTGCCATTTTTCTCCTCATGAGTGCTCTGGAGTTTTGTACCCTGCTGCCTCTGTCATATTAATCTATACTTGTTGGATGGGCTCCTCCAGTCGTATTTTGTTCCCCTCCTCCATCATGATTTATTGGGACATTATGCTACCTGTATTCCACAGGAACATAAAGTATAGTTGTCTTGACTGGATGGATCCCAATGCACTTTTTAAAAACATTTTTTGGAAAAAACAAACTGTATATTATATTATTTTCAGCCAAATGAAATACAGCAGCTTCCAGAAGTAAACAGGGCACCCATTTGAAATTTGAACAATACTGTGCTTCAAAAAACAAACAATTAAAAATGTTTAAATTAGGAAGATGGTGTAGGTGGAGTAAAAACACAACTGGAAATTTGCTTGGAAGGAAAAGATATTAATACGTCAGTTGTTGCAGAGACTGATGTGCTATTTTTAGAAATAAACAGTCATATCCTCTCTTTTACTTAGCAACTTAAATACAGTCAGGCTTCAGACATGCTGTGGTAATTCATATTTGATTGGTATAATTGAAAGTAATTTTTGATGTCCTGGCTGATGAGAGAAATTGCTATCATGACAAACAAGTCTACACCACCAGGTGACATCCAGTTCGTGTTAAAGGTTCAGATTAAATGTAGGACTACAGGATCTCGTTACAGGATCCAAATGTTTCTGTAGTAGTTCAATATTGACAGAAGTCAAGTCTGTGAACTGGGGTCATGGTTAGTTTCATGCAAACAGTGAGATAGTCACAAAAGTGGAAAAATCAGGTTATGCAGGTGAAATGAAACAAATAATAAAACAATTCTGCTGCTTTAGTGTCACCAGATAACAAAAATCTTCTTTAAGACATCTAGAGTAACTGAAAACAGGAATTACATTTTTGTATTAGTTTAGTTTAACTGCTGCATCTAGAATGTCAAGTGGAAAAGGGGCAGCTAGAGGATGGAGTTGTGCAGGCTCACAATGCGGAACAGAGTACAGCTAGGTAGTTCTCTTACCAGTGTTGTCATTGCAAGCCTGCACACCAGCCACAGTTATGAAGCGTGGACCTACCTCTCTCTTTTAGGGACCAATCTGGTTAAATCTTGCTTAGAGGGAATATTTATGAATCTTTGACATGTCCCTGCCTCACTGCACCTCTCCGTCCTCATGGCCAGTGTCTACTTTGTTCTCACTGAATTTATGTGAGTAAAGTCACATCCCTTGAAAATGACAGATGACCTTACACGCCTGAAAAGAAGGAACAGTCATTTGATCAGAGAGATGTATCTTTCCTGCTCACTGAGGAAAGTGAAAGGGACAAAATGGTCCATGAAAAATTTCTTTTTCAAGTGGAGGAGTCCTCATTTATCTCTCTCTTTCTCTAGTCAAGTTGATTTAAACTCTTTTATTGAAGTCCAGGTATCCGTGACATTGTAACTTACTGTCTTGTAGACTATGGCTGAATGAAAACAAGAAACAAAGTCACAGTCTTAAATGTATGAGTTCATACAAACTTAAAAAGAACTTGTCTAAATGTAAGCCCAATGGTAAAGGATTTACCAGACAGTAAAATTGTAATAGCAGCACAAAACTTAATTGTGTGAAGAATGCGTACATGGGCAACTGATGACAGCTGATGAATCAGTCATAGTGTGGTTGCCATCACTTTTGTATGCATCTCACAGCTTCTTCGTGACAGCTGTCACAACCTAACATACAGAAATATGCATCTACTGAGATATCATTGGGCGGTATTTGTTCTTGTACAGAAATTTTTCACTGAAAATCACAAGAGAGAGAACAAATTATCATTGGTCTGTCATGGAAGGGTCCTGAGAAACTCCTCAGATGTCCGTCTAGAATCCCTGTGACTTCTTTATATTGTGTGTCAATTAATGTAACTGATTAATATTGAATTTGTCTTCATTTAATTGCTCCTATTTCATTTTTATTTTTCCTTTTTTTTCTGTTGAAAGACCAGAGTAACCATTGTGGACATCTGTAACCTTGCAATGAATTTGACAACCAAGCTAAGCTACAGCAGTTTTCAGCTGTAGAAACATGTTTCATTTTTCCTTTCCAAATGCATTTAGATGAGGTGTTCAGATTGAGTGAAAGCAAGTGTGGTCTACCACAAAGATATTCCAAAACTGATTCTTCTTATTGATGAAGATACTTGATGCCATTTGAGAAACTGACATTTGAAGGAGTTTCTTTAGAAGATTTCAGAGTAAGAGAGACAGAAATCAAGGAGATTCAAATCTAACTCATTTTGTTTGTTCTAAATTCTTTGTAGATTAGCTTTACTTTGAGACTGGAGTTCTTAAATGATGCTATAAGGTGATCACAAAATGCCACCTAATCTGGTAGGCTCTTAAACTCCTTTGACCTTTAAATTCTGCAGCAGTATCCACACTCACATGGTAAATTCCAAACAAAGTCGAACTGCTCTGTACTTGTTTTACAGCTAGACTCTGCCAATATTTGGTAGCTCTTCATACCTATTCCCATTTATGGGGCTTAATATGTTGACGTGCTGAGATTGTGTCTAGCCTTGCCTGAGGCTCAGAAAAGGAGGAAGTGACCATCCTCCTTTCTTCACCATGTCAGACTTTCACCCAGATTGCAGGAAGGGCAACTCCAGGAGACTCATAAAGGACTTGAAATCACCTCCTACCTTACAGTAAGTCACTTGACTGGTAGACCTTAAAATGTGCAGAGATGAGTGCTCTCATTTTGGTTGTGCTCCTCAACCTTTCTGTTACGATACTCAACCATAACCTTTCTGTTACAATAAGGTGAGTAAAAGACCAGCAGCTCTTCATAATTTGCAGAGAAGAGTTATGTTGCTAGGAGGTTATTTGCATAAGGCAGCTTTTCATGCTGTTAGACAGCCACAGAATGGAGATTTTCAGCTTACGAGAGCTCACTCATCTCAGAAGGCTTGAATTTTTGCTCCAAGAACATGCTAGGTTAGCATGTTCTAAATAGGAATGTAAATGAAGTTTGCCTTTATTGTGCAAGATCGCACCAGACTAGCTTTCAGAACAGCAGCTCTTCCTGACTGCATTCAGGTCGAGCATGGGGATTAACTGCAGTTTGAAGTTTTACTACTAGTCTGTACACATCCGTGTAAAAATGGAGCGTGGTGATTGCTGAGCTTGCATGTGATAATAAGGATAAGGAACCTGTGCTAACTGAAGTCAACAAACCTCTTTAAAACTAAAGTGTTTGGATGCTGAGTGCTTGCTTCCTAGTAACTGCCAACTTCAGAAAGAGCTTCCCACTACTCGAGGACAGAGAGTTCCTTGCAGTCATGTTCGTGAACAGTCTGGAGATTCAGAGCTAGCAAATCAAGAAGTTATATTTTGCGAAGAGAATCTGTTGACATTCAAGGGGCTGCCTGATAAGGGTTCAACTTACAACAGCAAGGTGTAAACACGCTAAGGATAATATATAGGTTCATTACAGGACCTGGCAAGGTTTGGGAAGATTTTTAGCGTACGATGGAGAGAATTGTCTTTGAAGAACTGGGGAAAAAAGTTTGAAACAGATTTGTCAATAGTGTCTTACCTGATACTTGGGGAATGGGGGAAAGAACTGAATTTTTTTGTTTTTTAATACAAAGTTTTGGTGAGTTTACACATAAAAAAACCCAAAAACAAAACAGTGAAAAAAGACTTACTGGAAAACAAAGAGGTTTTGACTGATGAATGAGAATTTTGATGAGGTATAATACCAATATTTCTGTTGGACTCTTCTTTTATTCAGTTATAATCATATAAAGCAGAATGCAGTTCTTTTAGAGCAGCCAAATAACTAAAAAGAAAACTCCAGCAGAACCTGCTCTTAATGTTGATGAGGTAAGTCACTGGTGAAGTTACGTTGAATTTTTCTTTCCTAAGAGAATTTTTTTTTACTGTGCTTTTTACAGAATGGTTTTTGAATGTGAAAATAGTACTGTCAGATAAAGTGCAAAAATAGTGTGATATTTTATAGAAAAGTCTTAAACTGCATTTGCCTTGTAGTAAATGAGGTGTACAGCATTACAGTGGAAGATATGCTACAAAGATCACACCTATTTTCATTATTTTGGCTTCTTAGTTTAATGTGCTTAATCATATTTTGGCCTCATCTGCAAAGTTTCATCACATAGTGTTGTGTTACAGGGTTTCTGCCAGAAAGGTGGGATTGTCATTTAGATGTTGTTCTTAAACTTGTTCTGATTTTTTTTGTTCTATCCAGTCCTGTATCCTTGGATTCTAATTTCCTGTAAAGTAATTTAGGTTTTCATGAAATTCCAACAAAAGCCAGCGGGGCAAAAGTTGTATGGGGCACAAGCCATTTCCAAATACAGATATAAGCATTGTGCATTTTTATACTGCTTTAATATTACTTGCTTTATCCCTGCAGGTTTAAAATATTTGCTTCACAGAAAGAAAGCACATTGAAAATTGTCTTGCAGTGTCAGCTGAAAGTACTTCGTTTGTTCTGTGTCTTGCTGTCTTTGTATTCAGATAAGCTGTATTAGTTCAGAGACATTTAGTCTGTGTGGATTAATACAATTCAGGAAAGGAATTTTCAAATGAATCTTGAGAGCAAATCAGAGTACGAATCACACTTACTTAGATGCAGAGAATGTTCTGAGAAGAAACATTACCTTATGTTGATGATAATCAGATGTATATTGTCCTCCAGCTTATTACAGAGTGAATCTCAGCATTTTGCAGTTAGTGTTCTGTAAAAAAGAGTATTACAAAACTTGATGATCTTGTTTTTACAAACAAAGCAATAAGAACACCCTAGTGTCTCAGTGTCGTTCAGTGAGATGTTGCAGTATTGGTGGTATAAGAGGTTATTGGGCAGCTGTGGAAACGCAGAATAGACTAAGCCTGTACTCCACTACAACATCTGCATATAGATTTGTCTGGTTTGAGTTGCAGGAGGAATTTTAAAAAGAATACAAATACAGAAAAGTTTGCCCCCAGCCTATTTAGACTCCATGATGTTAAATAACTGTAAAATATATCACTTCAGTCTCATCTATTCAGGATTTTTCCTTACAAGCCTTTTTTTTATTTGAGTCAGCTAATTTAATTAATTTTAATTTGATAAATTCTTAAGCCACAAAATAGCTAATTCTGTTTCTTGTAAAATGCCTACAAAAATAAACTCTGTAGGACATAAGCCAGAACTGGGTTTCATGGAACAGAAATAGTCTATAGGATGTCTATAATATGTCTTTAATAATCTGTAATATGTCTATAGGATGAGTGTAGAAAGCCACAGTTTGCCATACATATGCCATGAGCTGCTTTCCTTCAGGTCAGCTCCATTTCAGGGTTATGTGCTATATTCTTGCACGTACTTGCTAGCACATCAACACAGTGAAGCTTCCAGTCCAAAAGTAGTGCAAAACCAGCTGTGAAAGGGGGCAGAGCAAGCTCATGACTGTTTGCCCCCATACGTGTGCATGTAAAAGACCTAACCATAATGTTTAGGTAGGAATTGCGAGGTGACTAAGCAGTATGATGACAGCTGGAAATTCAGATGCCTTCCAAATGCAAAGGGAGTTACATCAGAAGGAATAATTTTAACTACTCGAGCACATTAGTAGGTTCTGAACTAACACACAAAAAACCATAGGTACCAAAGTGAGCAGCTAAAGGAAAATTTCTGTTCAACATCCCTCATTAATCAAAAACCCACATGAAGATGCATAAAGAATATGAAGGAATGGAAGATATTTAACAGACAGAGGACTGTATCTTACAGAGTTTGCGGGAAAGCAACTGCAATGAAGATAGCATACATTACCAGTATTTTTCTGTGTTTTAAGACTGAGAAATAGAACAGCTAGCTTTAAAATTGTGTGGACTACTGAATGTTTCTTGTTTAATTCTCACTATTAGAAATACTATTCACCCAATGCATGAAGAAATTAATGATTGCTTTTTTCTGCTGCACAGAACCTGAAACGTGTGGCAGAGACATGGATGGATGAGTTTGCAGAGTACATTTACCAGCGACGGCCTGAGTACAGACATCTCTCAACTGGTGATATCTCTGCCCAGAAGGAACTTCGCAAGCACCTTAAATGTAAAGATTTCAAGTGGTTTATGGCTGCAGTGGCTTGGGATGTCCCCAAGTATTACCCACCTGTGGAGCCTCCACCTGCTGCATGGGGGGAGGTGAGGAAAACACAAATTAGATCAAATTTAAATGAGTCTAACATTTTACATTGCAGGAAATGAAGATTATGAAATTAGATTTAGCTCCTACAATAAGCAGTGTTATTAAGGGAGTTCTCAATGATCGGAACAATCCCTGGATTAGTCGTTAAAAAGTGAAACTGTCATGTCTTAGAACTAACGCTGTCCCTTTTGTAATTCATTACAGATTTGTGCGTACAGGCCATAAGTGCATGCACAATAAGGACAAGAATGTGGAAAAGAGTATGCAGCACTCGTTGCTGTATGTCACAAGATGATTTTAGATGCTGAGAATCACCTTAGTAAAAATGACATCTGATGTCAACCCTTGGGGTTTTTTTGCTCTTATATACCTCCTCCTGTTCTTACAAGGATAATTGTATGTAGGTGGAGTTAGGCTTGCTCTGTTTTCCTCACACATGTGAGTGTGACAAGCGAAGCCTTGATATTTTTCTTTTAAAAAGACTGGTTTTGCTCACCCTGTGGTCTGCATTCTGTAGGTGCTGTCATGACCAAGTACCAGTAGCAGACAAATGCAGTTTCTCATTTGGAGGATGAGGGGAGGGAGAGACCACCAAAGTGAAGCCAATATCTGTGCATCACTCCAGAGCAGAGAGTGAGCAAACAGCCTGATGGAACTCTTCACCCGTGATCAAAGACGTTCTGCATTCAGACCTCTCTGAAGAGCAGAGCCATAGTGCACCTTGCTTTGACAGTTTGTTTTGTGTAGAAGAAATGAAAACACAGAGAGTGCAGGGATGGGAAATTACTTCTGTAGCTGTGCTGGAAAATTGCAGCGGCCTTTTACCCCTAGGAGCCACTGTGGATGCACTCCATGGAAAAGTGGCATGCAGAGGGCTTTTTCCTCTCAATTCATTAAGATTTTTAAAGGCTTTGGTCTTTCAGTGCTACTTTTTTAAAAAACATAGGAATATCTCTACTGTGAGTTCTGGCCTTCTCTGATTTTGCTGTAAGTGTTCTCGGGGCTCTCAGATAATTAACTTTCATATTTGAAACCAAAGGAAGAAGTTGAAACTTTGACCAAAGCATCTGGTAAGTCCCCTCGCACTTCTGCATATCCCCAGTGGTCAAGACTGGGCCATACAGGGGATTTCTAAACTTAGGTGCCTTTACTATTGTCCAGAATTTCTTCTTTAAAAAGCAAATTATTCCACTGCAAAATTTAAAAAATAACTTTCTGTGTTAATAGCAGTCTAAAATTATTCTTTGTAAGCTACCAGTTACAGATGTTCAAAGGAATTCAATTTATATGTGTGTTACTGTTTGCTATTTCTTGGCAGTAATTAATTCCTTTGTTGTTAAAGTTTCTTCTATCTTTGATATTGCTGCCCACACTTTATGGGATTAATATATACCAAGAGGGAAGGAGTTTATCAGTAGAAGTCAGGCTGAACTGTGGTGCTGTGACTGCTACTATAATCCTCCTTCACCATCTTCCACATGTCTACATGTGCCTCCTTGGAGGTCTGTGATCACGAGATGTGTAATTTCTCTGGACAGCTGAACAACCTTTAACTCAGTCAGGAGGTCTAAGTGGAAGAGACTGTGATGCAGGTATTTGTTCTCTTCATAGCATTAGTATACTCTTTGCAAGACTTTTTAAAAGTAAATCGAAGATCTTAGTAGTGGTATGAAATCTGTATCATAAAAGCACTTCCTGAGTTCTTAGAAAGGAAGTTAAGACCAAAGGCTTTCTTTTTCCTCTGAAATGTACTTTCTCTGAAACAAGAAGAAGAGAAGTTTCAACCCTACAACTTTATTTTTTCCTGAGACTGTCACATTCCTGTGAAGCTTTAATTAATTTGTTGGCACTTGCAAGGAACTTGAACAATTTGAAGGTCATAATTAGAAGCTGAAAGAGGAAAACAGACTGTGTGTTATTGCTTTGTAAGAATTGAGCAGCTCTAGAAACCTTGCTGATTATACACGCTGAATGTCTGTGCCAAGACTGTCTGTCATTTAGTACCCTCTCTGCTTCCCCTTGGAAAGGCTTTACATCTGCTTGCCTGTGCCAGTCTGAGAAAGAATAAACAATGAGGTACTCAGACAATTTTTGGCTCCAGTATTTTGATATCTAGCTAGTAAAAGCATGTGGTGTGAAAGCAGACATGTCATAAACAGCCTCTGCACAACTCCTCTTTTTTTGCAAACATATTTATTTAAAATCTGACTCTTGCATTTCTTGACAAAATGGGTTCATGGTGGAAAAGAAGGAGATACGAAAAAAAGGCAATCTTCTCTGCTGCTCTTGTCATGGCCTTATTTCTTCTGAGTGTTCGTGCCTTTTGTCCCTTGTAGCTGGCAGGGTTTATGATCCCTTGATATTCTGTTCTGCCTTGTAACATCTGAAATATCTGCTGTAAAGCAATGTAACAGTAAATCCAGCAGATTAAGGTTAGTGAGACTGTCAGTTCTGTTCCTGGATGAAATACCTGTGCGCTTTCCTCTCCCACTCTGGAAAGAAAGGAAAGTTTACAATTAGGTTTTGTTCTTATCCTTCCAAATATATTGGAAAGTATGCCACAAGTTGAAAAACAGTAATACCCATCCCATTCTCCTTCTGAGACAGAATAATTTAATTGTAAGATGTATTTGAAATCTTGTTGAAGGAAATGAGAACAATAGCTGCATTAGGTAAGATTTGGACATCAATTGTTTTCTTAGAAGTACTCATGAATCTGCAAGCTGTGATCTAGCATGAATATATTATGTGGATCTCACAGCTCCTACCAATACCTTTGAAAAGACGTTTTTACACTAAAGCAATCATATAATGTCAGCCATTGTGATTTATTTTAGACTTCATGAGTCCTATAGTGAAGGTGATATAAAAAGAAAAAATAATTTTATTTACTCAGTCAGAAGGGAAATATTTAAGCTTGATTTCATTTGCTGTTACATGAACTTGTTATTCAGAGATTTAATACATAGCAAGTCTCTCAGGTGCTGCAGCAGTGCTATGCTGTAGGACCTGAAAATATGCCTTTCTCAGTCCCGAACTCATGGATTTTACAGAACTGTTTTACAGCACTGACATGAAAATGTCACCCATGAAGTTAAGTCAAGTCATTTGAAAATGGTTTAAAGCCTAAGAACTCACTAACTTCTCTTTCGATTACTTTCATTCTTTTCAAGTGTCATCCTTATACCCTTAATGAGTCAGTCTCAGCCCACCAAGTGTCACACATCTGTTGTACAAAAGCCATATAGCCAGCTATTCCTTACCCTGCACAAGCCGAGTGCTTCACAGCTGGGCTCTTCAAATTCTTTCATCAGGATCAGTGTCGCGCTGAATAACAGAGTACCCTGTTTCTTCAGTGAAGTCTTTGGCAGAGCCTGACTTCTTTTAACTTAGACTTTTCCTTTTCATGGCTTACACCAAGGATAAATACTTTTAAAATTACTGTGTGTCAGTTGACAGGAAAGGTGGCTCATTTTCCCCTATTTGATCTGTAGATATCGATGGCCCTAGGGTTATCTGAGAATGTTAGCAGTGCCTGAAAATTGGCTTAAAGCGCTGCTCAAATGAAAAAAAAAGAGAGAGAGAAACTAACATTGCTAATGTCTTCTAAGAGCTACAGCCACTTTCTAATTTCAGGCATTAAATCAGATATATGGAAAGTATTATATAAACTGGTAGCACCAAGGTGTCTCTCTTATGGCTGTATGGGGGCACCCTAAGGATAGTCCCCGCACCATCTCCACATTCATCATTCTACCAGATGACCATAGTGAACATAAAGTTTTCTTTAGATTGCTATGCTTTCCCCTTTCTGCTTTTGCAGCACACAGTTTTATGCCACGGTGAGTATGCAAGGTAGCTCTCGGAACCCCAAGGAGTGCCTTCCCCAGGAAGACTGAAGTGTCCCTGTGTGACAGCCTGGCTCCAGTGCAGGCAGGGAAAGGCTGCAGGAGCCAGGACACCCACTACCCCACAGCAGATCTTGTAGGAGCTCACGTGCCTGTGAACAAAGTTCTGGAGTTTTAGATTTAGCAAAGAATCTTGGCCAATATAACCACTGGACCCTGGGAAGCTGTAATTTCCCACTGTAATTTCTTTTTCACCCTAAAACATGTTCTCTTAAAATGAAGGGGGAAATTCACTTTGCTTTAAAGTATAGTGCTGTGGGGAGAGGTTGTCTTGTTTTTTTTCTCCATTTAACATGGTGCATGCTGGTGTGTCCATCACACAACTCCTGCCAAAATGTTCAAAAATCTCAAAATTAATCCTAGAGGTCAAGTTGTCTGGGAGACCATATATTCTGCAATATGTGAATAGCTTGGGAAACCATGATAGCTATCCAAAAATCTCTCTTCTCAACCCCACCCCTCCCCACCACCCCTTTTCCTTGAATGCCTATCAGCAGCTTCACACATCAAGAGGTAACAGTGTCTTCTGCAAACCTAAAGCCTAGTCTTTCAGGCCTTCTGTCCTCCCCCATTCCAGCTTCTATTTCACATCACGTTTCTCTTTCCCAGCCATGGTGCCAGCAAGATCAGCTACTCCTTTCTCAACTCCCAGCCTACTCTGGAGAAAAGTCTCTGACATGGGCTGGCTAACTTAGAGAGAGCAAGTTGTAAATTAATGTAAATTCACTGTTTTTTGTAAAACTCAAGGATTACTGTATCTAGGCTTACCCAGTGACATCCCCTTACGGCTTGCTACCTCTTTTGAAGCACAGAAGTCAAACGCTGCACCAGCAGAAATCCTGCTTGGGTGACATCTTTGTTTTCCAAGCATGGGTGCAGCACTGAGAAGCCTGTACATACCTGCTCAGACACCTCCAGTGTAGAAGAGAGAGAAAACAGACCCTTAAGAATTTGTATTCTCTGTGCTTTTACACCCCATTTGCTCTCTGTAAGGGCTACAGGGCCCATAGCCTTAGTGTCTTCATCCAGTGTGTTAGGATGGCACTTCAGGAACTAAATATGCATAATAACTTACATGTAGTATCCTATGCTTTTTTTGAAACAGCTTTTAAGATCAACACTAACCGTCCTAGTTAGTCCATTCAGACTTCTCAAAAACATGCTTCTCCCATACACTTCTCTGTGTGTTCAAACTGTAGCATTTAAGGTTGAGAAAACAAGCTTTGTATGTAGCAACTGAGTACCCTATCTGTGTGGGTGATAAAATCTGTCTCCTGTTCATCCCATCTCTACAATTGCACAAATACAAATGTTGGAAACGTGAGTGTTTTAGGATCACTAGCTATTTCTTTGCCAGTTGTAACTTAGAACCTCAAAAGTTCGAAATCCATTGTGTGACTGGAGACGAGGCAGTTCAAATGCACATTGATGTATAAATGAGAAAAATATCCTCTCCTTGCTGTGCTTCTGCTTTCCGCCCTTCGTCCATGAAAGCATCTTGGGGGATTTGCAGGCTGTGTGGTGTTGGTGCTCAGCAGAACATTCCCCATGGCTCTGGCAGCAGCATGATGGCTCAGTCCAATTTCTAGCCACTGCCAAGGCCACACAGCAATGCTGGAGAACAAAAGCACAAACTTAACTGAAATGCCTGTATACAAAAAGAAAATGAAAAACAAACCATGTTGCCTCTACAGCTGAAAGGAAAGATAAAACAAAAAGCAAATAAACCAAAAAAAGGAAAAAGATGAGCTAACTTCTAAGCTGCAACAAAGCAGAGGAAAAATTAACTCACGGAAACCTTTCAGAAACAGAGGGAAGAGGAGAGGAAATAAATAAAGAACAGGGAAGAGATTCCAGCAGAGAAGGAACTAGCTGTAGCTTCAGCTCGAACCTTTTCCAGAAATGCGTTGAACACATTTACCACATAGTCCAAATGACTGAGAATGGGATGAAGAAATGGCATCGAGACAAAATTATGAAAGCTCTTTAATCCAATAAGCATTCATTGGACATGGAGTGTATTCACTGTCATTTTACATTTCTGAATCACATACATATGCTCCAGTTATTAATGGCAATTCTTAGCAGCTCCATTTTAATTAGCTCACATGCTCTGAGAACAGAACTGATGTATCATTTAATTTTGTATTAGGCCAGTAATCTTTCTTTATATGATGTAAATTTAAGTGCCCTGAGAAATGATTGAATACTCTCAAAAAAAATTATACTCTAAGTAGTTATTTCACATGAGACTTTAAAAATACAAAATTAAAATCTATTCTCATTTTTCTTTCCTGTCTCTTTTGCTGGGTGATATGAAAATGAAGGCAGAGTTGTTGAGAGCTAATTACCTTTCATCCTTTTTTAGTTAACATGACCCTACGTACTGTGGAGCTGCTCAGTGCCGGGTTTCTGCATCTGGTTGTGTGTATGAAATGCTAATGTTTTACCTTGTCTATAGCAAATTTTATTGTATTGAAGACAGAAAAACTGCCCTATAACTGGCTTTGTCTCAGTTTTGGAAGAATAATTCTCTGAGCTCTGGTGAAGGCTCAAAAGTTCTTGGAGCCAATCGCTCAACCTGATGCTCCTCCATCATTAGCTTGATCTGCTGTTTTTCTAGGCTAAATAAATACAGCTCCTAAAGTGTTTTCTGAAGGTGATGTTTTTTATATTTTTTCCACTTCCTGCTCTTGGCGAATAGACAATTCCAGTCCTCCAGAGTCAGAAAAAGAGCAGAGTAGGTCTCCTATGTGTCTTGCAAGCATGAGGATTGCCCCTCCTTGCAACGTTTTGTGCCATGTTGAGAAGTTTTCCATCCTTGGGATGTATATGAGGTATGCAGTTGAAGTGTTTACATTTGTTTAATAAAATATAGCAACAGTGACTTCTGAAATATCTTCCATGGAAAAATACAAATGTCTGCTCAGCTGTTGCATCTGGCAACATTTGGCATATAGTTTTCCTGGTTTTTTAAATAAGGATAGAAGTGGTGGCCAGAATGTCACAATATGCACCTGCTTTCTGTATATTACACAAACAGAATCTGTGCGTGTTTCCATGTGCACTTTGACTACTCAGTTTCTGTGTGTCTCATTGACAGGGTAAGTTTTGTAGGAAACCCTCTTTATTCTGGAGGTGTCTAAAGGATTTTTACATAGCCCAACTAAGGTATTCAAGGAGAAAAGTGCATGTACTTGCAAAACCTGGCAGTGGGCACCTACTTCTTTTCAAGCCAGCCTTTCAAAAAAATATAGATGGCAGCAGCGGTACATAACTGTATGATTGATAGTCACAAATTAATTATTACTCAATTGCTTCAGTCTTTTAAGAATACGTTACACTGCAGGGTGTTTGTAGAAGGCATGCAGACAGGAAAAGAAACCTCCAGGGGTAAGCATAGTTTCGGTACAGATTTGTTAAGTACTTTTTAATTTTATGCACTTTGGGCACTAGTGTGTGACCTTATCTCCAACGGTGTTACTGTGTTAAAGTAAGAACAAGGATTGGAACAGGGTGTGCCTGATTTTTTACACTCCAAAAGCCTGGGAGAGACTCAAACAGGAATAATGTCATCTTAATGCAGTTGATCTCTCTTGCTCTGGTAGGAGGAAAGAAGCAGTCAGACCAAGCTTTGAACTTCTCAGACTTTTTTTTTTTAAGTTTCTTTGCATAAAAATATTTCATACATACCTACCTTTCATTTGTTAAGCCAAGTACTTCATACTTTGCTGCTTCTGAAGGTGCTCCCCAAAAAAAATAGTTTATTACGGGACATGGCTATCTGCCCTCAAAGAAGTTATTCCCACCTTTTTTATGTATCTAATGGTCAGTCTCAAGCACGTCAGAGCTAAACTCCTTATCTCCTAATTCTGGAAGCTCTATTCCACAGCCTGGTTTAATGTGAAATGTTGCTGCTTGGTTTTGCAGATTCGAAATGTGGCAGCCAACCTCTGTGTGGACAGTAAACATGGAGCCACGGGGACTGAGCTGAGGCTAGACATCTGCGTGAAGGATGGCTCAGAACGGACATGGTCACACGAACAGGTATTTTCACGTCAGAAAGAGAAAAGCAGGGTAAAATTGTTGCTTCTCTTTTCCAGCTTCTAAACATTTCTCTGAGCGCTTCTCCTTTTCCTATGGCAAAGCAGGGTGTAGAAATAATTTGTGAATGATTGCTGACCTTAATGGCCTTTACAAAGTATTCTTTAACATAACCTTGGAAATTCTAACCACCACTTGGGCTGTGTATTCATCTTCATTTCCAAAAGGAATTGCAATGCCCAAAGAGCTTTTTGCTTTCCTATTCTCTCTCACTGAGTCATGAAAACATGTTGATTTCAGCTCAGTTGCCTGAAAATATTTTAAAATAGTACCTGGGCTTGTAAAGCTCTAGTGGTTGTCTGCTTCTATGCTTTCATCTCAATAAGCAGTTATATTTTAAATTAATATGAAGCATAAGCAAGATAAATGGGTAAAAGCTAGAAAGAAAGGGTTTCACAAAGACAAGGGATGATAAAGACTCAAAAAAAGCTTTTATCTATGCTGGTTTGGTAGAAAAATATTAGCTCTCAGGAGTACGGAGGATAAAAGCTCTGATCTGTACTCATTGTGGCTCTAAGTGCCAGAGGAAAGGGATCATGACCCACAAGCTGTGGGTCTGGCCAGTGCAAGCAAAGAGAATCCAGATGAAAAGTATAACCTAACCATTTATTAGCAATTTTAGTGAATATGACTTTCACAGGGGAAGGTCCCAAATTAGAAAAAAATCCCCAATGCTGAGGAGAAAAATTGACCTGGCAGTCACACATGGCATTTTGTAAAAGCTTAAAAGCTCAGGAGAGAGGAGTTCTGAGGGTATTTGAAGTGCTGAGGTCAAGAAATCGTTCTCCAAGGATACTGAGAAATAGAGGAAGTGAGGTGCAAGTGAATAAAATGGAGAAACTGAGGGATGATCGCAATTAGGTAAGTGCCAACTTCAGAAAAAGAAAGCTGCAGAAAGAAGACTTCTTCACTCAGCTACCAAAGATAAGCACAGTGGTAGGATGCCAAGACTAGATAAATGTAATCCTGTTTTGTTTGTGGAAGAGATCCAGTAATTCAGACAATTAATTGAAGGAATCCGTATGGTCCAGACTAGATCACCATGGTGATCTCTGACTTTAAAATCAGCAACTCTGAAGGTCTCCAAGCCCTCCTCAAGAAGCAAGGGGATCCTGAGACTGCCAGAGATGAGAGAAAGGACAGAGGAAAACTGGATGAAAAGGTGAGAGACCAAAAAAAAAAAAATTAGCAGGGAAAGCAGAGGAAAGGGAGACTTGAAATATCCTGTGAAGAAGTAAGTTCCTATGAGGAAGGGGAAGGAATGCAAAGGGAGATGGATGGGAAGGAATCTGTGTTTCAGTGTACTCCAGTGCACTGCAACATTTGGGGTCGGACTCGATGCAAAGGTCTCATACTAATGTTGAAAAGTGACTTCAGTAAAACAAATAGCATTAAGGTGGCATGAAAGGAGTTCAGCCAACCAGCTCCTCACTCAGATCGCAGAACCAGAACAAGGAAGTCTGAAGCATGTCTGTGCTTGACGTGCGGTCCAAGAACAGCATGAATTATTTCTGCCGGGCCGGTGCGGTACAGCGTGTACCTTCCCACTGCAGGATAGCATGGAAGACGCTGCCAGAGAACAATTCTCCCACCGGAGCCGTGCGGTTGCGTTGGGAAAGGTCGGGCAAGACCCGAGCAAGCCAAGGCATTTCATCCCGCTTGCTGGAGAGTTCAGTGATTCCTCGGGGCTGGTGCGGAGGAGCGGTGCGCCGGGCGCTGCCGGGCGCTCCTCCTGCCGCTGCTGCAATTC
>NW_010414411.1:0-5064 GCF_000710305.1 Buceros rhinoceros silvestris
ATATATATTTTTTTTTGCTTAAATCAATATTTATTTATTTATTTTAAAATATAATTAGGAGAAAATGATTGAGCTAATTGGCTTGGTATTTTCCTTTCTGTCATCCATTTGCAACATTACAGATGAGTCACTACACGGTGCATATTGCAAGTTGTATATTCACAGAATAAGAACTGGAGAGAAACTACAAATACTGGCTTTTTTAGGATTACTTATAAAAGATAGGACAAATCCTGTCGCATAACTCACAAAATATTTGTACTGACTTTAGTTGGGACTACTCTTGGGAGAAGGAATTGGTCCAGTATTTGAAATCTGATGTAATTAAAATTAAAAAGCATTCAATTCCAAACCCCATTTAATACATGGATTTTAAGTGTACAACAACTAATTCTGTGCCAGTTCAAAATGTTATTGACAAAAAGAAGGTAAAGTAAAAGCTTACAGGCACCAGATAGGAGCATGAGACCCCAGTACACAGGTAGTAACTTAACAGCTAGAAGCCAGGCAGGCAGGAAGGGGACCCTTATTCATAGGACTGGTACTGCACACTGAAACCGCAGTCTTGTCACAAAGCATATTAAATGTTTTAGGTGAATTTGGATAATAAACATCACGAAACACAGCCTGGACCGGAAGTGATGTTTTGTCCTTACGTTAAATTGTCTTGATACACTTTTGTCCAGAAATAGGTATTTTAAACTTTTCAGACTGGATGTTCGTTCACCTCTTCTGTGCAACTTTGTCTATCTATCTTTCATAAAACACCCAGTTTCACAACTTCAGGATGGTCACAACTTGTGTAGTACAGTTCTGGCACATCAAAAGCATGGTTTAAAAAGCTATTGCACATTTTTTATGATCATTTCCAAAAGATATGAAGCGACAGATTTGGATTTTTAAATGACATGCCTTATTTGCAAACTAAACACTTAAAACATGACCAATCACGTCTACCATGGATTAAGCATAGGTTTTTCTCTTTAGAATTCACGACATTTTTGACAGGTCACTGTCAGCACGCCAGTATGTCAATATTTGCTATTTCCTGGCAGACTAGAACTCGGCGGGTGAAGTGTATGACATATTCGATGGACTGCAATAGCAAAAGCCCTTTTCCACCCCAGAACGATCTCAGTCACTTAACAATCCAAGATAGGCAGCAACGGGCTAGGAAAGGAATTTAAAAAAAAACCTACCATGCTGACAAACACCTCACAACATTTATCAGGGAGATGTTAGAATTTATTCAGGATAACTTGCAGCAAACTGTCATTTCCACGTTCAGTTTGAACAGCAACTTTCATTGTTGGTACAGTAACTTGCTACGGGCACGCTCCAGGCTGGCATGTCTACTGAAACCCACAAAGACCTGAACTTATGGTCTCATGCCACTCAAAACTGGTGGCAGTTTTGACCAGAAAAGGTCTTTATGCTGCAAGACAGTAATACTCAAATTTGAAAGCTATCCTGTTCTTAAAATAACAATTCATATCTAATTGCTCAGTCTTACCTAAAGCCACACTTCTCCACTACGCTGTGTCACTGGCAGACCAATTTCTCTCCTGCAGATTTATTACAATTCAAGTTTCACAAAGTCAACTACAGATATCCTGCCCTGATGCATTTAAGAGGTTTTAAATTATACCTCTTACAATATTTAATAATAATATAATTTAAAACATGGCAACATCTCTAGCGTTTCTATGTTAAGCAGACCTGTGCCAATGCCTCGTCATCCTTGGGCACTTCCATGTGCATCCTGGAAACGGTCCCGTGCTTTTCTACAAGAACCCTAATAATAGCAGACATGTCCAAATGCTAGTTCCCATAAACGTTACAGGCCAAATTCCCCAACAATACAACTTGCAGTACAAGCTACATGCACGGGATAAACTTAGAAAACGTGACTTATAAAAAAAGAACTTGTGAGGTACTGTCTGTCACTCGGGATGCTGTCAGTCACAGAAAAATTAAATGCTATACTAGATTGGCACTCTGTGAGTTTGCAAAATGTTTGGATTTGCTGACCAAGTAGAAAAGAAAATTTAGCAGGAAACAAGGCATTTGAAAGAGCTGGCAATAACGTGGGCACATCCTACACATAAGTACCATGGGATCTTCTTTTCCTTTCGTCTTTTCAGGATTTTTGTCTTTTCAGGATCTTCATGTTGGATTCTCCCTGAAGACCATCAGAGTACTTTATTGTATTTATAGGATGTATAGGCACTTCAGTGAAATCATAAGAATCCAGACCCACAGACATCATTACATCTGATTATCTGGTTTATGGTGCTATTTTTTAAAAATTATTTTTACTTAAAAGCTTCTTTTTCACAAACCAAAGAACTTCAGCCACAAATGTAATGTACCCACCTCAAAAGATAAAAATTATGTGGAAAGGGCCCAATCGACCAGAAAATAACTCCTCCTCCTCTTTCTGTGAAATAGGGTTAAAGACACTCAAAATCAATCAGTAATTCCTTCCTCATTTTTCAGGAAACAGAGTGCCAAGCTCCTCCAGGTGTCTAGCCACTCCATGGCTGAAATTAAGATTTAGCTAAAGACTGAAGTAATCAAGTTCAAAGATACTGATGATTATCATATAAAACTGCGACTCTTCCTCATTACGTGGCACAGGTATAATACTGTGAGTTGAAACCTCCTCCGATTCTCTGGAGAGTTATCGTTGTTCTTGCCCACACTCAAATAGGCTGAACTATTTCTGAAAAGGGAATTAAACCTTTTTAGGCTATTTAACCCCACCTCACCTCTAACAATTCAACACAGGATTTCATCTGGTGCTTGTGCTTGCAATCTCATAAATGCAGAGGTCTTGGTTTTGGCATCAGTAAGCGGCTGGGCCCAATCCTGTGATGAAATCCATCCTGGATGCTTGCTGCATCCACTCCGTGATTTCCCCACATAATTTCCCCAAGCAGGTCTTCGTACACCATTCCCTGCCTGGCTGGGATATGTGGAACCTGTGCACACTACGGATGAAAAAATGTGATCCTAAAAGCAGATTATTTTTTTTTGTATGCACAGCCTCAATGAACCAAAGTACTTCCAGTAATCTGCTGAGGGAATTCAGTCGATTGTATGGCAATGCAGGTAAAATACAGTCAGTGAGGTAGAAAAGGCTTTTCAAAGAGGCTTTTGCCAATTCATGGTTTATTTTTTCATTCAAGAGTCTGGCGCGTTTTGCTGGTCAAAACCTCAGGTTTTTTTTAATCTGGCAAGTAAAACAACATCCCAGAGGAACAGTGAGGAAGTCTTCCTGGAAATATTGGATAGGTATTGGCAATGGGGTGAATTCCAAAGGGAAATGACTTCATTTCCCAAAAGCCCTGTCAACAGCTGGTGTATCTAATAAAGGAGTGGAGTTACTTGACCCCAGCAGGCAGAAGAACTCCCCTCTAGACAGCGAAATATAATAGGAAACAGAGGGGCAAACTGTATGAAAGGGTCAGGTGACTCATTTTCAGAAACTTACTTTTTCTTGACAAGCACATAAAATCCTGACAGTTCTTGGTTTTTATCTTCTCAGCAGCCTGATCTTTCTTTTACCTTAGTAGTCTTTCTAGACAGGCCATATTACTGACTCTCAGTTTACAAAATTAAATCCTAGATGTTCATGGAGAATTCGAACAGGATCACTTCATATTTATCTTGGACTCTCCTTGGACTATTCAGATTATATTGATTTTTCCCTAAAGGCATTGACATTTGCAAAAGTAAGATAATACAAAGCCCAGAACCAGGGGAAAAAAAAGTTTGGTAATTGTAAAACAGCAAAAGTTCCTATTTTGTAGTGTCAGTACTATGAAGTTTATTGATTGGTTATTGATAATGGCTCATTTATACTTCACAGTCTTTTCAAAGCATTCTACAGTATTTATCATTACTACAGGTTTGAAGCTAAAAAGCGGGTTTGATCACCCCCAAATCATCATTATTATTTTATAAATTACCAAACATCTCTGTCCCATATCTATATACTGCTGGATATGGTATCTTCCCCAAAAGAGTATAGACACCATTTCAAAAAGTTGATATGGAAATGCATATACTAGGAAGCACCTGATCTTAGAACAAGACACATTTCCTTTTTCAAAGACTAGAAGTGAAATTCATTCCCTAACAAAGCATCTGCACTGAAATCTAACCATAAGACAAGAAGCATCAGTTTATCTTGTCAAACTCTCGTCAGAGGGTTTTTTCCATAAACTCACTTGGTAGCTGTTCCACAACCTTCTGCTTTTGCTTAATAATATTCTCATTTCCAACGTAAATTCATTAACTTTTTTTAACCATTTCTACACTGCTTTGCATTTGAGTCAACTCTGTCCCTTAACTTAAAAAGTTCCACTTCCTCCATTACTTTTACTCTCCTAATTTATTTATGAAAAGCAATCACTTCTCATTTACAGAAGAGCTGTTTTACTCTTCTTTCATGACACAGCCTGTGCAGAGTGATGACCATCCTAGCAGATCTTCTCAGAATCCCTCTTTCTTGAAGAGAAGCAATGAGAATTGTCCTGGTCAGAGGTCTCATGCACCGCTATATAGCTTCAAGATTTTCATATAACCCATGCTCCAAATCAAAAAAGCTTTATTTATCATGATTAACATTATTTACATGAATGCCAAAAATATTTGTGAAGCACAAACTATTTGTTGAAAATTAGGGAAGAAATGCAAAACCGTTAAAAAATGTTAGGAAATGCATAAGCTATTTAACATAACTGAGCATAAAATCTCATGAGATAGTCATATTCTCCAGCACCTTCCATCAAGAGTGGTAGCCAAGTAAATTCTGTCCTCCAGAGGTATAGTTATCTCATGAGGACTCACTCCCCTGAGACTTGTCTCGGTGCTGTTTGAAAAAATTTCTAATATATAAAAAAACACTGATACTTCAGAAGGAGACAGACGAAATATGGAGCTCAGAAAGCAGGACAGTAGTTTCCAATGGATCAATGAACTTCATAAGCAATGCACAGTCATCTGCCACTCTTTAAAATGACAAGTAGTTTAGACAGCATTTTTGGTGGGGGTAGG
>NW_010414411.1:5188-21414 GCF_000710305.1 Buceros rhinoceros silvestris
TCCACACACTTGTCAGGTCTTCAACATCGCTGTTTTAAGAAACAATCACTACGATACCTACCATAAACCTACCTACACTACCATACCTACCATTCAAGATGAAGAAATCCCTTCCCCCTCCCCTTATTAATGTATACGGACTTGAATATTTCTGCCCCATGACCACACCACAGAATTCAATCTTATTTAGGGACTGAAACTAGATCACAAAGGCTCAAAATAAACCTAATATTGACAAATGGTTTACTCCTTCATTTATATTTTGAGGGAAAAAAACAATAAAAGGCATGGCAATGAGAATAAAGTGCAAAACCAATTATTTAAAAGAAAAATGTGCACATTTGTAAATTAAGAGGTTAATTAAAACACAGGAAAATATTGTAATGGGCTTAATACAAACTACTCCAGCCTTTCTAATACAGTTCTCTTGGGAAGAAGAGGAATGGAAACAGTAATGCTTATAATACACAATCTCATTACCAGTACTTAATGTGTCCCTTTCTCCGTCTCCCAAATCCTAAATGATCCAAAAGGTAAAAAATTACATGGACTTCTCTAAGGCCTTTGATACAGTCCACACCAACATCCGTATCTCTAAACTGAAGAGATACGGATTTGATGGAAGAACTGCGGGATGGATAAGGAACTGGTGAATTGACTGGATAGCTGCATCCAAAGATTTACAGTCAATAGCTCAATGTCCAAATGGAAACCAGTAAGGAGTGGTGTCTCTCAAGGGTCCATACTGGGACCGATGCTATTAACTTCACTAATGGCATAGGCAGTGGGACCAAGTGCATCCTGAGCATGTTTGCAGATGACACCAAGCTGAGTGGTGCAGTTGTTTTGCTAAATGATAGGCTGCCATCCAGAGGGACCTTGACAGGTTTGAGAAATGAGCCCATGGAAACCTTATGGGGCTCAAATAGGCCAAGTGCAAGGTCGTGCACATGGGTCAGGGCAATCCCAGCGTCAATACAGACTTGGGGATGATGGGAGTGAGAGTAGCCCTGCAGAGAAAGACTTGGGGGTACTGGTGGGGGAAAAATTGGACATGAGGTAGGAGGCTGAAGGAGTTGACTGTGCTCTTCTAATCTCTGCTGTCCTGAGACCTCACCTGGAGTACTGTGTCCAGCTCTGAGGTCTCCAGTACAATAGAGACATGGACCTGTTAGAGCGGGTCCAGAGGAGGACCACGAAAATGATCAGAAGGTTGCTAGGACTACACATGTGAAGACTCTGGGAAGACCATACTGCAGTCTTTCAATATATAAATGGGGTTTGTAAGAAAGATGGACAGTCTTTTTACCATGGCCTGTAGTGGCAGGACAAAGGGCAATGGTTTTAAACTGAAAGAGGGTTAGATTTAGATTGGACACAAGGAAGAAATTCATTATGATGACAGTTGTGAGACACTGGAATAAGTTGCCCAGAGAAGTTGTGAACGCCCCATTCCTGGAAGTGTTCAAGGCCAGGTTGGACGGGGCTTTGGGCAACCTGATCTAGTGAAATATGCAGCTGCCCATGATAGGAGGGTTGGACTATATGATCTTTATAGGTCCCTTCCAACCCAAACCATGCTATGATTCTATGAGAATATAAGTGTTTAAATTACAGGCAACAAGACCCACTGGGGACTCAGTAATATTTGTTTTTCAAAAGGACCTCCTAGAATGTAAAGACCAGAACAGCAGAAAATCAGAAAATCCTATGGAGAAAAAAGCAAGGGGAAATACGCGTTTAAGTGCTTTTGCAGACCTGGTCTTTCATGCTCACTAAAATAACCCACATATTTTTCCTAGTGGGAAGTTGTTTTTGACGAAAGACCCTTTGGGGGAGTTACATAGAAAAAGGCTCCAACCATCTCTAAGGGCATCCCAGATCCTTGTCTGTGTGCTCCTTGCCTCCAGTCATCATCAACCAGAAGTACTATGAAGGTAAAGCTAGATATTTATTTCTGAGTACAGTTCACATGGGACCTTGGCCTTTAGCTCATTTCTGGTACTGTTATGAAGAATTTTGTGCATATTTGTTGTTGTCATGGTCACAGAATCACAGAATAATTTTGTCTGGAAGGGACCTCTGAAGGCCATCTTCATTTTGTTTTCTGTTCAAAGCAGGGCCAATTACAGCACGTTGCTCCAGGCAAGTCCATTTGAACATCGGAATGCTGATGGAGATTCTAGAAATTCTCTAGGCAACATTTTTAGTGCTTTATCATGAAGAATTTTTCCAAATATCAAACTATAACTCCACTGCTGCCACTTTTGAACACTACCTCCTCTCCATTTGCTGAGAACCATAAAGAAGAGTCTGGCTCCTTCTGCACCCTCCCATCAGGCAGCTGAAGACTGCAGTAAGATAATGCTAGAGATTTCTCTTCTTAAGGCTGAAAAAACCCAGTGCATGGCTGCCTCAGGTTCAGCTCATCAGGACCTCAGGTCTTTTCTGCAAAGCTGCTTTCTATCCCATCAGCCTCCAGGTCTTACTGTTGAGGTTACTCTGCCCCAGATGCAACGCCTCCATTCACGTTCATTGAACGTTATTTCTGACCAGCACACCAGTCATTTTCTCCAGTTTGGTATCATCCGCAAACCCACTGGAGCACTTTGTCACAGAGGTCAAGTCATTAATAGAGTTGATTGATAGAGATTATTAATTCCCTTATTGACCCCTGAGGCGCACCAATGCTTGGCTGCAAATTGAGTTTTGTACAGCTAATCACCACCCTTCCGGCATGATGATGCAGCCACTATTGCACCCACTTTATCACTGCCACACCCTAACTGTGTCTCAGCTGTCGATAGCACAGGAGGTAATGCCAAAAGCCTTGCTGAAGTCAAACGAAGCAACAGTTACTGTTTTCCCCCTTGTCCACGGAGCCAGTATTTTGATTGTAGAATGCCATCATATCGGTCAGGGCACAGGCTTAGAGTGATAAATCCATGCTGGCTATTCCAAATCACCTCCTCATCTTTCACGTATGTAGAAATAGACTTGCTCCATAATCCTCTTGTAGACTGATATGAAGCTGACCAGCCTGTACTTCCCACAACCCTCTTTCTGCCCTGCTTGAAGATGGGCATGAAGTTTTCCCTTTCCCAGTCATCATGAACCTCCTCTTGAACAACAAGTTCTTTCAAAGACCATAGAGAACAGCTTTAAATGATGTCAGCTGGTTCCTTCAGCACCCTTGGGTAGATCTCATCTGGTCTCGTGTGTCTGTATAAATACAATTTGCTTAAAAGGTTTCTGACACAGTCCTTCTGCACTCCAGTTCTGCCACTAAGCTCAGTGATTTGGAAGGCTTGAAGCCAGATCTTGACAGCAAAATTCAAGATAAAAAGGCCCTGAGAATTTTGTGTCTCCTTGGCCACTACTTCCACTGCCTACTGAGCAGTGGACTCACAGGGTTTTACTCCTCTTGCTGTCCATATGCTTTTAGAAGCCCTTCACACCTCTTGATGGTTTTCATTCCATTCCACAGCTTCATGCTTGAGACATGTTTCTGTAATCTTCCAGGCAGCCTGTCCCTGCTTCCATCTTCAGTGGACCTCCTGTTCGCATTTAAGCTCAGTCAGGAGTTCACCACCCATCCATGCTGACTTCTTGCCACACTTGTTTGACCCGCTGCACATCAGAACAAACAGTCTTGGTGCTTTGAGGAAACTGGACTGGAAGATCAGCTGGCTTCCTGGACTCCTTACTCTGCAGGGTAGAAGACTTTTGGGTCATGCCAAGAGGATCTCTAAATGAGCAGCTCTCCTTAAGACCAGGGCTGTGACTCTGCTGTTTGTCTTGCTTACTCCTCTGTCTTTAACTTCAGAATCACAAAGCTGCTGCTGACAAGGCAGCTGCCACCCTACACATCTCCAGCCTTGCTCCTCCTTGCTTGTAACTGTAGGTCCCACAGGTCTACCCTCCACTGCCTGTTTCAAGAAATCACCTGGATGCTCTCCAGAGATCTCCTGCATTGCTTGCACTCTGCCCTATCGCATTTTGGCCAGATATCAGGGCAGCTGAAGTCCCCTGTGGGTATCAGAGATTGCAGTTTTGAGGTTTCCTCCAAAGTTTCCTCTGCTTCCACTTCTTGATTAGCTGGTGCATAACAGACATATCACCATACCACTCCTGATCATCTGTCCTCTGCTCCTGACCCGAGCTCTGGGTCAGCCTGTCCTGTAGGCAACTGCTTGCACAGCTCCTGCTCCTCACCTTTCCAGCCCATGCTTCCAGAAGAGCCTGCATCCATCCCCTCCACGCCCTGCAGCACTCCCATCCTGTAGAAACATTCCACTCCTTTCTGTGATCCCGCAAAAGGTCCCAGCTTGGTGGGTGAACAGGGACATCTAATCCCACTTTGTCCCCCACGCTGCCTGCATTCAGGGACAGACACCTGGCATGGGAATAGAGTCATAGCTTTTTCACCAGGTGAGATCATGAGAGCCTCTCCCACCACCCTGCTCCCCAGGTGCTTCCCCACAGCCTCCCATTCCCTACCGGGTCAAGTCTTCTGATGGCATCCCAAATAAACAGATATTCGGACAATTTCAAATTTTAGGCCTAATAGCAACAGTTCAGACGAGGAATCAAATTAAGTTTTATGTTACCGGAACTCAAATGCGCCTGAAATGATTACCATTACTTCTTGTTATTTTTCTCCTCCTTCTTTTACTTAAAATAAGTTGGGATGATTTAGCTTGCATTTTAGAAGTCAATTCTTAGACTAAAGCAAGGTCTTATAAGCAAATTTTAGACTTCTAATAATAGTATTTATGAAAGAAATGCTGAAAAAACATCGTTGTAGTACAAAAAACAAACAATAATGATATTATGAAGCATCATAGTTAGGGAAACCATATTTGTGTTAGTCCCCATTCATTGTTCACTTTAGATGCTTATAAAAATACATTATTTTGCAACACTTCTTTGAGTATCCTCTATAACCCCTGTATATGGAATAAAGCAGAAAATCTGAATACTTGTCTGATTTGATTGGATTTTCTCCCCATACAAAAAGACTAATAATAGAGTAAGATAAAAATGTCAAAAAATACATTATTTATATTCCGTTTTCTCTCTTTATTTGCCCATTAATTTCTCCCTTTTCATTTCTATGCATTAAAAGTGGTATAAAATGATCAGCAGTCAATGCAGTATGTCTCTGGTCTTGCATTAGCTCACATAGCGGGCCTGATAAATTGGCTATGGTTTCAGGACTTTATACAGCTCTCATTATCTTTTCCTGCAACAAAGGAGGTTTAGAAAAGCAACATCCATCCTCTTGCATATTATACTCTACATGTAATATAAACCGGTTATATTAGCGCTTACCTATATAATTAGTGGAACAAAGCTCTTAACAGAACATTTAATACAGACCCTTCATAAATTAAGCCAGTGTTATGCCCTCTTTACTCTCAAAGAATTGCTGAATTTTAAAAACAACCCACATACTTCCTATAAAAATAAAATGGCAATGTGGCTATAGTGAAAAGAAAAATTAATAGTGCTTTCTTCTGCAGTAGAGCCTTTATTTTCTAAGCTTACAAATATGCACATAAAGGCCTATACTCTAACACACACATTAGTTATCACCCTTTCTTCCCAGTCACAGCACGAATTGTACCGGTTCTAGTTCCATTTGCCTTTACAATCACTACTCAGCTCTCCTTTCTCTCCAAGCTCTCGGAATCCACTGCTTAGAGGCCCTTTAAGCCAGGTCCCTCTCAGGTCATCTTGTCTTTCCTACCTTTCTGTCTTTATGAGTTGAAGTTTCTACTCAAACCATTAAAACTGTACTCGGTCCCTACTTCCCCAGATATTTTGCCACATTTATTGCTAGGTATAACCTATACATTTGCTATTCCAGCCTGTCTCTTTGACAGCCTGAAACTTGTCCTCTGCCTTTCTACTGTTTCCTCATGAGCTCAGGATTAACATGGGCAATTTTCCTTCTTGAGCTGCCTATTTACTTTCTTAAATAACATATGCACCACGTCGTTTTTATAAGGCGAGCTCTTAAACCTACAAATCAGAACTCTCTAATGAATTATCGCATTAAATATGCTAATGTACAACCTTATCTTTGTGGTTTAAATTCCTTAACATCTAACACATGGTATCCATCCTGCAGCGCAAACTCACCAGAGCTTCCATCCTTTCTCTCAGCTTTTTCGACATTCCCTTAGCAATTTCTGACAGACATAAATTTTCCTCACTCGTATTCATCCATGGTGTTACTCAACGAACGTCTCTTAGCACACCGTTCTGGTGCTAATGTCCCTTTCTTGTATTCTTTATCACTGTTGTCCTGGTTTGAGCTAGAGCAGATCTCATTCTGTTCAGAGATTCCACTTTCCAGCTCAGTCTCTTCTAACTAACTGCACTGTCTGCAGTTAACAGCAGATTTCTTCTAGCAGTGACAGCGCTGGATGTTTACGGTTACTGCCAGGGGTTGGGATGCAGAAAGGCTCTTGCTCGTACTCTCTGTTGTGCAGACCGAGGTCACTGCTAAATCCTGTGTGCCACGGTGGGGGTGCAGTAAGTGACAGGGAAGGACCTGCGGGGAGGAGCGGACAGGAGAGGTGACCCTGCACTGACCAGCAAGGTGTTCCATCCCATAGACGTCATATTGGATATAAAGCTGAGGGGTCACAAGGGTCAAACCCTCTTCATCAGCAGCCAGCATCTGAGGAGTCTGTTCAGCCTTCGATCCCACTCTGTGCATTCCTGTACCCAGTTCCAGAACCCAGCTCCTGAATCTGTTTCCCATTTGCCTCTGAGTCCAGTCTGAGACTTCCCCAGCACCTGCTCACAGCATCAGTGGTGACAACAACATGACTGATGCCAGGGGGTTGGGTTTGGTACTGGTATTATATATATTTGTATATATTTGATTTTAATGGCATTATTCCCATTAAAGTAGTTTAATTTTTCATTTCAAGTCTGTAAGTCTCTCTCCCTCATTCCTGTTCTCTTCCCCTTAGGGGAGGGGGGGTGGGTTAAAAAACGCATCTGTCATTTGCCTAGTGGCTGGCACAGCCCTAAACTGTGACACCTGCCCTTCTTTCCTCACTGCATCAAATTTAAATATTTCTAGCCATTTTCAAGGCTTTTTCTGACCTACCTCCACCGTATTATCATTTATTTTAGAGATGCTGATGATCAGTAATGCTAATCTCATTCCCACTTACTAGATTATAGAGCCTCCAACTCTGTTTTCTTCTTTGCGGTTCTGCAGGCTGAGCAGAGGCTCCTTGTGAACATTTGCTTAGTCACCTCATTATCCTCCCTCAAATAGTGCTTTTCCATAACACCTGCAAGAAGGCTTGGCAACAATTAGCCTGCCACAATGTTAAGAACACTTTTCATGTCCCCCTGTATGACTGGATTCTCCCATCTTTTGCTCTTTTTTCTGTCCTGCTTCAACATGCAGATGCAATCACTTTAGATAATGATGGTCTCCTTTTCTACTCCTACGTGTAAGTAATTTTCCCTTACTACCATTCTCAAGTGTTATGACGATACAAACCAATAATACTCAAACGAACCTACTACTTCCATTTTGTTGGTACAGTTTGCCCTTGTGTAGTTCTGTTAATTCTGTTCTAAATTTGTCATGCTATTAAACCATTAATCACAGAATCACAGAGTGCTTTGGGTTGGAAGGGACCTTCAAAGGTCATCTAGTCCAACACCCCTGCAGTGAGCAGGGACATCTTCAGCTAGATCAGGTTGCCCAGAGCCCCATCCCACCCGACCTGGAATGTTTCCAGGGATGGGGCATCTACCACCTCTCTGGGCAACCTGTGCCAGTGTTTCACCACCCTCATTGTAAAAAATCTCTTCCGCGTGTCTAGTCTGAATCTCCCCTGGTTTAAAACCATCACCCCTTGCCCTGTCCCAGCAGGCCTTCCTAAAAAGACTGTCCCCATCTTTTTTATAAGCCCTCTTTAAGCACCAGAAGGCCGCAATAACATGTCCCCAGAGTCTTCTGTTCTCCAAGCTTAACAAACACAACTCTCTCAGCCTGTCCTCATAGCAGAGGTTCATGCCCTTCTTGTGCTGAGGACTCCAGAGCTGGAAGCAGTACTCCAGGTGAGGTTTCACCAGAGCAGAGTAGAGCAGCAGGATCACTTCCCTCAACCTGCTGGCCACGCTTCTTTTGATGCAGTCCAGGACACAGTTGGGTCTCTGGACTGCGAGTGCACATTGTTGGCTCATGTTCAGCCTTTCATACACCAGGACCCCTGAGTCCTTCTCCACAAGGCTGCTCTCAATCACATCATCCCCCAGCCCGTGTTGACACCAAGGACTGCCCGAAACCAGGTGCAGGACCTTACACTTGGCTTTGTTGAACCTCACGAGGTTTGGACAAAGCCCTTCTTCTCTAGCTGGTCCAGGTCCCGCTCAATGACATCCCATCCCTCAGATGTGTCAACTGCATTGCTCAGCTTGGTGTCATCTGCAAACTTGCTGAGGACGCACTCGATCCCACAGTCTATGTCACTGATAAAGACACTAAACAGCAGTGGTCTCAGTGCTCACAGTTGGGTCTCTGGACTGCGAGTGCACATTGTTGGCTCATGTTCAGCCTTTCATACACCAGGACCCCTGAGTCCTTCTCCACAAGGCTGCTCTCAATCACATCATCCCCCAGCCCGTGTTGACACCAAGGACTGCCCGAAACCAGGTGCAGGACCTTACACTTGGCTTTGTTGAACCTCACGAGGTTTGGACAAAGCCCTTCTTCTCTAGCTGGTCCAGGTCCCGCTCAATGACATCCCATCCCTCAGATGTGTCAACTGCATTGCTCAGCTTGGTGTCATCTGCAAACTTGCTGAGGACGCACTCGATCCCACAGTCTATGTCACTGATAAAGACACTAAACAGCAGTGGTCTCAGTGCTGACCCCTGAGGGGTATCACTTGTCACTGATCTCCATCCAGACATCAAGCCATTGACCACTACCCTCTGGATGTGACCATTCAACCAATTCCTTATCCACTAAACAGTCCACCCATCAAATCCATCTCTCTCCAGTTTACAGAGAAGGGTGTTTCGGGGGAATGTGTCAAAAGCTTTACAGAAGCCCAGAGAGATGACATCCATAGCTCTTCCCTTGTCCACCGATGTAGTCACTTCATCATAGAAGGCCACTAGGTTGGTCAGTCAGGACTTGCCCTTGGTAAAGCCATGCTGGCTGTCTCGAATCACCTCCCTGTCCCCCACGTTCTGTAGCATTTCCTTTCTAGGAGTATCTGTTCCATTATCTCCCCAGGCATAGAGGGGAGGCTGACAGGTCAGTAGTTCCCAGGGTCCTCATTTCTACCCTTTTCAAAACTGGGTGCAATGTTTCTCTTTTTCCAGTCACCAGGGAGTTCACCTGACTGCCAGGACTTTTCAGATAGCATGGGGAGTGGCTTGGCAGCTACATCAGCCAATCCCCTCAGGACTCTGGGATGTGTCTCATCACGTCCCATAGACTTTTGCACTTCTGTCATTTAGGCAACTGCCTTCAGCCTGGTGGGGAGAGGATATAGGGTCCCCTTGGTCATTTTGTGGTGGGTGCTTCTGTTTCAGGGAGGGCAAAGCTTGGCTCCACCACTCTGCCTCTTGCTCAGCCTCCCTCATGTTCCTTAACCTTTTTGCTTCCTCTAGCAGCTCTGCCAGCAGGTTGAGCAGACAGTCCACCTGGTCACACTGTACACAGCTGTCCTCACTGTAGACAACCTTGTGAAAGTCTCTGGCACTACCCACAGCCTGAGACCTGATGGCTACATGTTTCCATGGGAGCTCCATCTAGGTTGTCACATCTATTCTGGCGAGTGTAGAGAACATGCCTTCCTGCCAGGTGGAGACCATAGCTAAGCTCCTTCTGAGAGGGTGATGATCACCAACTGGACTCACCTCTTGAGATGACAGAGCATCCAGTGCCCTTCCCACACACTTTCCCGTGTAAGCTGCCATGTCATGCTCTGTTTGCCCACTCTGGCTGATGAGCTCCCCAGAGGCTTCTTTTATAGGTGTGGGTGTGGTTGCTGTTGCCCTGGCGCTTCCCAACCAAAGGAAAACCTCAGGAAAACCTCTGTACACTGAGACCTACCACCCTGCTGTGGGCTGGGTAGGCTCCGGAGCAGCTCTTCTCAGCAACTGGCTTAAAGTTGTTGAGAAAGACCCATTTTTGGAATGTTTCTTGAGCAGTCAGGAAACCTGCATGCAATGTGCCAAAATGGTAATTTGGTCCTGGAAAGAGGAGTTCAAAAGTCCAAAGAGCAAGGCTCCTGATCAAAGCGTAACGTGAAGTGTAGGCATAGCCCACATTATCTTGACTCATTTTGAATTATGTTTAATGAATCACCTGCCAGCTCGCTATGCGAACCAAAAATTCTCTATCTGAAAAGCTGGAAGCCTAAACCCAAAGGTTTTGAATAATACCAGCTGAAAAGATCACCTGGATATTTTCTCAGTAGCTCTTCCATCCTACCGGCGGCAAAAAATAGTCATGACTATGTCACCCTCCCACATGAATCCCTTTCAGCAGTTCTGCCATTTGTAAGTGAAATTCAGTTGGGGGGTTGAACGCTTTTCTACAGAGTAGAAAAATCACAGCACTGCGCCAACGGTTCTGAACCATTTTGTATCTGGGCCTTGCTGTTGCCACGTTCTTCTCAAAATTTCGCCAGGACTCCCTTGGACATCTCTGCAGTCATACGAAGCTAAAGGATGTCAAGCTCTGCTAGCGTATAGTGAGAATCAGCAGGAAAGGTTGGAAAAAGAAAGGAATTGAGAGATAAACCCATTGTTCGTTTGCTAATGCTCAGCACTCTTGACAGGCTTTACTGTGTAACAATGACATTTTAGTACAATCATCAGTTGTGCTTTTTGTAAGTGCAAGAGAAACCGGAAGGACAAACACCGACTGCAGGGAAATCCAAAGCAGGATGTCCCTGTATTCTCCTCTCTCTATATTTTTGCATGTCATTTATGAAATATATTTCCAAAGAGGAGGCAGAGCCATTTGCCTTTTCCATGTTTTGGAAAATTATACTTCGCGGATATTGAAGTGGAATTATCAGCAGTTGGTGGGTTTGACCTTTTACATGTAGCTGCCAGCACTTAGTAAGTTGGTTTTTTTTTAATTAAAAATGCTAACTCTTATAGCATAATGAGTATTCCAAAAAGCAAAAAAAGAGGTGTCAGTTTATGAGATAAACTGGCTGCTCCCTGCTCCTCAGATGCTGCCAGTGATTTTTTTTCTATGCATAAATGAAAAGCCCTCAGTCACGTGATTTGACAAATCATAAAAAAGAGGAAATAAGAAAAAAAAAAGAGTACATTTTCTATTAATTATCACTTCTTTTAGAACCTTCAGATTCCTTTTTCAAGTAGTTTCTAGTATTATTGTATCTATCTCAACATCTTAAAAATGTACTTTATTGTGCCTGTTTTTGCACCAGAGACCAGATATTATCCCCATTTTACAGACAAAGAATTTGGCCAGCCCTTATTCACTTCATGTAAAATAAATCTGCTGAATACGTAGCTAGATGCCAATGCCTGGCCCATGATAGGCACCTAGAGATGGTGCGCTCCAGTGAACCAAGGACAGGTAGAATGTGACAAGAAATGATTTGAAAAACAGTAGACAATTATTAATAAATAGAATTAATGAGTACAAGATGATAAATAAATTCTGCTGTGTCATTATTGAGGCAAATGGGACAGATTATGTTGAGCTGATTCTGTGCAGAGTATGAAGGCTTCCAAGGACTGTTAGTAAATATATCCCTGCGTACAGGATAGTGATAATTCGATCACTACTAAAAAATACTGAAGTCCTGTATAAACCACGCTAATAACATATATAATAACTAATCATTATTTTTTATGTTCATACTTTGTTTCTTTTTTCCAAACTAACGCAAAACGTCGTGCTTACATTTTTTTATTTTCTTCATTAAGATCTTCAATAATTTTGTTATCTTTAATAATGTTTATCCCATTCTGATTCTGCAGCACTGTTGATGGCATTTCCATAGTACGTGAGAGTCACTGTGACAGCCCAGCCAGACGTACTTCAGCACGCACTTCACTTAGGTTATTTCCAAAAAGGCGTCAGGATGATAATACACTCCTCAAGCTCCCTCACTTTCAGTTTTTAACTCTGTCCTGGCAGAATGACTCTAAATCGGATCTAGAACAAATACACCCATTTTAAAACTGTAGCCTGGCTGTTGTTGACACTGTATTATTGAATAAACGTGGGTGTTTTTCTTTTCCTCCGCTGCTTTCATCTTGAGTTCACAGAACTGTCAGTCTGTACGTACAACAGCTGCACACAAGCAACGACAAGGAGAGACTCTGGTGGCTACAAACGCTTCTGCTGCTCATTATACTACCTCATCATCACACGCATTTTTGCAAAATCACAATACAAATACAGCTGTTGACTCAGTTACAGTACAAGCCCTGAAAGAAGCATCGATTCAGTGACAGACATCTGACACAGTTAGGTGGTATCTTTCAGGAATGTACGCTGTTATCTGTTTATCTCCCCTCCCTTCCTCACTTTGCTCTGATTCTCCCTTCCCCCCCACATAAGGACCCACAACACCTTTCCCAATACAAAACATTTAAAAATTTACAGTGTGAACATATAAAACCTGCAAAATCTGAATTAACAACTCCTGAAGTAATCATAAATCATTCATAACATGGCTGTGAAATAAAAATTAAGTACAGTAAAGCATTGCTGAGAAATACTAAGCACTGCACATACCCAACAAAAAGAATGTGTGAGATGAATAACCTCAAATTTTCTGACAGCTGTACATTTATAATCATCTGCTGTTGGATGTTTTGCATTAATATATTTATGGTTCGGAGAAGCTCTGCTAAGATCAAAAATGTTCATCCTGCATAATAATTCCATCAGGAACAAAGACGATAAAAGGTGTTTCTGTTGGAGTTTATAAAAACGTTAAATTCAGTGATGAAGCCTTATGCTGTATAAGAGATGCTCACCTTTGCAAAGAGAAGAAGTAAAGAGCTGTCTTTGTTGAAGGAAAGATAAAATGGTACAAGAAACCTATCAGGAACAATTATGCTGATTCATGTTGCAAGCACCACTACAATGTATGCCCACCAGAAATTTAGAAGTATGACATTTAATGCATCAAATTTAGCTTTGTCATTGTCTCATGTATGGGGTAGAGAGCCTTGCACACATATACGAGGAGAGAAAAATATCCAGTTAAAACCTTTTCAAAAATACCCTTCATCTATAAGTTGAAAATGAAATTTTAGTTGAAGAAAGAATTATTTCGGAGTTTTCTTTTCAGCATTTCTCTAGACCCTGCATACACAGAGACAGAGTGAGCTGCGGTTGTATAAAACCAGCCATTGTGCCACCTTATCTAATCACAGCTACACGAGGAGAAGCTTTGAAATTTATTTAGATCACATAGTCAGCATGAGCCCTGAATAAGGAAAATGTTTAATTGCATAGCTCAGGGGCAGATGTGGGTATGCACCGTGACCCAGAAAGTCACATTCCGGTTCCCTGCGTCCTCCTTGCGATGGGAGCAGCCGGAGCCAGGCGTGCGCCAGGTGTACTTACATGCCCTCCTGACAGCCCAGCTGCTGGGAGGAGAATGTCGGAGGTCGAAGCCACAGTGGCCTCTTACTTCTGCCTCCCTTAGCCTTCCTCCATTAGCTCACATAGGTGCAGCAGACTGGGGAAACAGAGCCTGAAAGATGTCTTCTCCTTTCTTCCCCGTGGCTAGCAGACCGACAACACAATCAGCCTTATGTCGTGCTCCCATCTTCAGAAGCACTGAAGCAAAAAATTCTGCCCTTGGCATCATGTGTTTGCATATCGAAGAAGAAGGGGCTATTTCCCTGCAATCAGATTATCCCTTCTCCTTGTGTGACCAATTCCTCATGTACTACTCACTGAAGTCAGGAACAATTGTAATCTTACTGGTTTTCAAGAACTGTTTCTGCATCAAATGTCCCAGAAAAGGATGGGCTGAGGTGGAGGGGGGATGACGATCTACAGAATGCAGAGCAGAGCGATGTCACAGCTTGTTTTTCCCCCTTCTAAGGGGGCACATAACCAGCAGAGTCTGCCCTACAACGCACATTTTCTGTCTCTGCAGTTAGTTTTACCTTAAGGCAGAGAAAAGATTCTTCTTATTATAATATTATACTACTGACACCATAACTAAGATTGAAAAAAGGCTATTACTGGTGTAAATGACTCCAAATAAGCTTCCTTACTCTTTTCACATTGCTATTCAAAATTCAACATCAGAAGGATATTAACTCTTTGAGGAATAATTGCATCACCTACCTGAGGCTAAATATATTGGGCCAAAGCCTTTCCTGGTTCACAAAATTTCAATTTAAATTGAGAGAACTACATCCTTCACAGCCCTCACACAAGACAGAAGTCAGCAACAGAAGGGAAGGCTGAGGGAGATATTATTGCTCTTTTCAACTACATAATGGGAGGGTATAAAGGAGATGAAGCCAGACTGTAAAAGGAAGAGAGGCTCGAGAGACATGAGCTCCAAAAGCAGAATTTCCAGCTCTCACAGTGAAGGTGGCCAAAAGAGATTTCCCAGAAAAGATCTGGGATCCTCATCCTTGGAGATAATAAAAATCTTATTAGATGAGGGTTTGAGCAACCTTCTTTATGGCTGAAGTTGGCCCATATATTTGGGTGGGTTCAGATGACACGCAGAGGTACCTCGCATCACAAATTATTCTGCGTTTCTATGATTTTAACAGGGCTATTGGTCTGTTTTGCCATTGACTCAGATGCGTTTCAGCCTTGCGTTACCCTTGGTTCAGACCTGTTGCCGAGCCGTACCCCTCAGCTCCATGCCAGCTTAGTCTGACTCCAGACTAAGACCTCCCTATGCGGTTCGGGTAAGCTATCTTCACAAAAGCCACCTAATCGTGGACAGATCTTTAACTATCATTGCCTGGCTTTAGCGAAATTTTTCCTATCAAAGAGCAATCTTCTGGAGAAAATTTCGGCTGCACTTACTCCTTTGATATAAATTTGAGTTCTGCGCCTGGCAAGCCATGCATTTGTTCGATATGCAAGAGATACTTAACTAGAAGTATCCTCAGCTACATGCAAAAATCAGAAAATCTACGCCCCACGTATGGCAGAATGCTCAGGTAGATGAATACAGTCACCGCGTCTGGCCTTATAACCCCTCAGTTCTCACGGAGTCAGACTGACAGGAATGGTGGGAAGTGCTGCACTTCATCACTGTTTATGTGTTATCAGTCAGAAACACGCTGCTAATTCAAAGAAAAGGGGAGAGGGAACTAGAGAGAGAAAGAATGTCATGTCAGACATTCCGTCCATGTCTAGTGACACAGCCTCTCCTTCTCTTTTCATCTGTGGTCCTGTTTTTAAAACTACATCAAGCCTGACAAGGTAAAGAAACTCGTATGCATAAAATCAGAACACGTAAATGTAATCCAAGACGAACAAACAATCCCAGACTCAGCAGAACTGATCAAAACTACAGGAACTACAGTATTTTCTCAACAAAGAACATCGGCATTTCTCTTGTATGCTAACTGAAGGCTTAAAAGAAATTTATCTCCATTAGCAAGTGAACAGGGGTTTTGTTCACTCATTTCAGTTTTTCAGTTCAGCAGACAGATCTATCCTTTAAAGGGGATATACCGATTTCTCATTTTAAAACTACAACTGGGACAGACCCCTCTCAAAGTAAGAATCCGCCAAAAGGTGAATGATACTTCAACTTCAGGTTCTTTGATTAACTTTCACAATTTAATTTGTAGGTGGCAATGAATGTCCAGGAAGGCTGGACATTCTTCAAGAAGGAAATCTTTAAGGCACAGGAGCAGGCCGTCCCCATGTGCTGCAAGATGACCTGGCGGGGTAGAAGACTGGCCTGGCTAAACAGAGAGCTTTGGCTGGAACTGAGGAGAAAACCCAGAGAGTTTGTGACCTTTGGAAGAAGGCGCAGGTAACTAAAGGGCACTACAGGGCTGTTCTGAGGTTATGCACGGGGAAAATTAGAAGGGCCAAAACTCAACTAGAACTTAATCTCACTACCGCCATAAAAGACAATAAAAAATGTTTCTATAAATAAAATAGCAATAAAAGGAGGTCTAAGGAGAATCTCCATCCTGGATGTGGGTGGACACATAGTGACCAAGGGTGAGGC
>NW_010414411.1:21449-23151 GCF_000710305.1 Buceros rhinoceros silvestris
TAGCCCCCCCCCCGCCATAAAAGACAATAAAAAATGTTTCTATAAATAAAATAGCCGCATGTCTAACCTTTATTTGATAGTGACGTAGTGACAAAGGATGAGGAAAAGGCTGGGGTACTCAATGCCTTCATTGACTCGGTCTTTAATAGTAAGACTAGTTGTTCTCTGGGTACCCAGCCCCTGAGCTGGAGAGACGGGCAGCAGAAGGAAGCTAAACAAAATAATCCCATAATCCAAGAGGAAATGGTCAGTGACCATAGCCGCATGTCTAACCTTTATTTGATAGTGACGTAGTGACAAAGGATGAGGAAAAGGCTGGGGTACTCAATGCCTTCATTGACTCGGTCTTTAATAGTAAGACTAGTTGTTCTCTGGGTACCCAGCCCCTGAGCTGGAGAGACGGGCAGCAGAAGGAAGCTAAACAAAATAATCCCATAATCCAAGAGGAAATGGTCAGTGACCTATTGCACCACTTAGATGCACACAAGTTTATGGGGCTGGGTGGGATCCACCCAAAGGTGCTGAGGAAGCTGGAGGAAGTGCTCACCAAGCCACTTTCCATCAGTCACAAGCAGTCCTAGCTAACCAGGGAGATGACAGTCAACTGGACGTTAGCAAATGTGACACCCACCTACAAGAAGGGCCAGAAAGAGGATCTGGGGAACCACAGGCCTGTCAGCCTGACCTCATTGCTGGGGAATGTTATGGAGCAGATCATCTTCCATGCCATCCTGCAGCACATAAACGACAACCAGGTGATCAGGCCCAGTCAACACAGGTTTGCGAAAGGCAGGTCCTGCTTGACTAACCTGATCTCCTTCTACGACAAGTAGACACACTTAGTGGATGAAGGAAGGACTGGGTTCCTTTACCTAGACTGTAGGAAAGCTTTCAACACTGTTTTCCCACAACATCCTCCTGTAGAAACAGGCTACTCATGGCTTGGATGGGCATGCTCTTCACTGGGTTAAAAATCAGCTGGATGGTCTGGCCCAAAGAGTGGTGATGAATGGAGTTCAATCCAGTTGACAGCTGGCCAGAAGTGGTGTTCCCCAGAGCTCAGTACCAGGGCCTGTTCTCTTAAACATCTTTACCAATGATCTGAATGAGGTGATCAAGTGCACCCTCAGTAAGTTTACTGATGACACCAAGGAATGTTGATTTGCTTGAGGGAAAGAAGGGTCTACAGAGGGATCTGGACAGGCTGGTTATATGGACCAAGGCCAATAGTATGAGGTTCAACAAGGCCAAGTGCCGGGTCCTGCACTTGTGTCACAACAACCCCCTGTAAAGTTACAGGCTTGGGGAAGAGTGGCTGGAAAGCGGCCCATCAGAAAAGGACCTGGGGGTGCTGGTCAGCAGCTGGCTGAACATGAGCCAGCAGTGTGCCCAGGTGGCCAAGAAGGCCAATGACGTCCTGGCTTGTATCAGCACTAGTGTGGCCAGCAGGAGCAGGGAAGTGATTCTCCTTTTGTACTGAGCGGTCTTTTCTTCCAAGTAACAAGCAATAGGACAAGAGGAAATGGTCGCAAGTTGTGCCAGGGTAAGTTTAGATTGGACATTAGGAAAAATTTCTTCACCAAAGAAGAAGCAAAGCATTGGAACAGGCTGTCCAGGGAAATGGTGGAGTCCCCATCCTTGGAGGTATTTAAAAGATGTGTAGATGTGGTGCTTAGGGACACAGTTTAGTGGTGGACATGGC
>NW_010414411.1:23185-54458 GCF_000710305.1 Buceros rhinoceros silvestris
CAGGGAGGGGGTGGAGTCTCCATCCTTGGAAGTGTTTAAAAGATGTGTAGATGTTGTGCTGAGGGACATGGTTTAGTGATGGCCTGGCAGCGCAGGGTGAACGGTTGAACTTGATGATCTTAAAGGTGTTTTCCAAGCTAAAGGATTCTATGATTGTTTGATATTTGTGTGGGGATTGTCCCAGTGTTATTGTAAAGATCCACCATCTCCTAACTAGAGCACGTCAGAGATCCTAAATCATAGCCTGGATTTTCTCTTGAAATCACATTTTCCTCAGGTACTGGTTGCCAGCATCTCCCCAGAGAAGGCAGCATCCTCCACCTCATTTGTCACTCTATTTCGATATTTCTCCACCCTCTGTGTAGTTCTTCTGTTGGCACTGGTTCCGCCATCTCCTGCTCTGCGCGAGTCAGCTCGCCAGCTCCCAAAGCAACGGGGACAAACTCAGAGGGCAACCCAGCAGAAACCTCCTTCTGCTGAGAACGGCTCAATCCTTTTTCAGCAAGCAACAAACCTGAGCCCTAAAACAAATACCCCTATCCAAAAAAAGGTGTAGATAACTTGATGTACCCAATTTATACACTAATAAACATGATTTTACTAGTACTAAGATCAAAGGCTTTTTATTGACCTAACAGTGTAGGCCTCTGGACTAGTCTGGACTTGTGTGGACTGAATTGATTTTAGCTTGTTTTAGCACCCATTTAGCAGTCAACTGACTATTGCCCAAATAGATGTCAGCTTTAGATCAGCTGTGGGCAGCTGCACAGCAGAGCACCTATTCCTGATTAATAGATAGTGATAACAAAGTTTTTTCTGCACAGAAAATGACTTAAAATAAACGTGTGATGTAGAGAAGTGCAGGCAGAGGTGAGAAGCAGAGAGACCTGTCCTGATAGGGTTGTCAAATGGAAACATTTAGATGATGTTTTCCAAAGGGAAATTGGTGAACTTTGAACAGATGCCTCCATATGAGCTAAATACGTAAAGTTAAATATTCAGGGGGTGCAAAGCATTGTTCACGTCTGTATTTCCTAGCATCTGGCTTTGATGGTTCTTGTCTCAGGACACCCACTCACAGGAATCTCCTCTTCCTGCATATATTAGTTCTGTAGGTACCTCAGGCTGGGGCTTGGGCACACACCGGTGCAATGCCAGATCTCTCTGTGAAATAGCCTGAAGTCCAACATGCACAGTGAAGCCTTCCCTGTCCTCCATCGGAAAGGGCCATGCTAGAAATGCTTCTCGAGTTTGAAAGTGCAACAAAGCAATATCATAAAGAAATCCTATCAAAAATGGTATGCAAATCTCAGAGTGAGTCAGGTCCATATCTCAAGATAAAAAGGAGGAAAAAAAGCATCCTTCACTTTTCAGAGTACAGATTACCTATGAAGTCTATCATCTGTGCTTGACCATACCAAGAGCATCAGAAGTCCAAGACTGCTGTACGAGCAATTTTGCTCTGTAAAGTTAAAAGTGGTCATGAGGAATCTGGAAGATTTGCATGCTGGTCAACTCAAATGAAATCAAGAAGGTAAACACTGAACTTCATTAAATTCACAAAGACATTGAGGTTTAAATGCTGCTCCCTGTAGGAGATCAAATTTTGCCTGCTTTATTAATTTTGGTTTACTAAGGCATTTACAGAAGTCCAAAAAAACTTATTTTCAATCTCAACCTCGGGTTTGGGTTCCAAAATGTTCTTGCCAATCAAGATTATTAATTTTAATTTTCTAGTTGATGACATGCTATATTATTAGATTTTGAAAAACATTTAAGTGAATAAATTAATGGGCCACCAGCAAGAAGTGTAGGCTCTGAGCTTGCGGTCTGTGTCAGATCTCTTAGATAACTTCCTGATAGCCAAGTAGGTGCTGTGGAATAATGAATCTGCTGTAAATCCACGTCCTAGTTCATCCTGCAGTAATTTATTTGTCTAGCCACGTTTGTAGGAAACATTCTGTTTCCTGCGGTTGTCTTCCTTTCTGATAGACAAGGTTTTTTGTTCACTTGCTATGATTTCTTTCTTGTTTACACCATTATTCCTAAAACTATCAGCAACTTATTATTATTCTGAATAATCTACTGGCAATAGACAAGTCAGAAAAATTGGTTTTTTTCCACGGGAACTCCTTTTTACCTGCCCAACTGCCCTAAAATATTTTGTAAACAATCAATATGCTTCGAACATTACTTGTTTTACTGTTTTGTATGTTATTAGAAAAAAAAAAGCAAAACTCCAAACAAACAAACTACCCACCTCAGGACATGTTTAGATTGTCTAAATATCGTAAAGCATTAACATAGTTTTCAATGCCCAGTCTGCAGCACATCATTGGACTCTTCTTTGCATAATGGCTATATTAAGCCCTACATAAATTAAGGTACCTAGGTAATAAATACGTAGTCAAATTTGCATTAAAAATGGAAGAATACTAAAACACAAATACGTTTTTGAAATTGTGGCTAATTTTACATGTTGATATGACTTTACATTTCACCAGATGTGCACTGGGAACGTGTGAACACAGTACATAAAGGGTTAACACATGTTTTGAAGATCTCTGAACTGAAAATTATTGACTTTTCATCCTAGTAGATGAGAAAATGTCCAGCCTGCCATGTGCAAATACAACACGAGGCAATGGTTTTGGAGCTCCTTAAAAATCTGTGATTAAAATACTTTTATGTAGTTCTTTTCCAAATGAATCAATGTGTCTCAAAACATCTTGGTAATTAGCTAATTGCCAGTTTATCACAAATATTAGCCTTTCAGAGCTAAGAATACAGCACAAACACTTTTTGCTAAGCAATGTAGGTATGTAAGACCTGAAAAACACAGTAGAGGTCTATGAAAAACCCTGTGTTAAATTTTTTCAGGCTCATTTCCCTCCTTATATCAATGTCTCGTTACATTTGGAGCACGGCATTTTTGAGCTACCAGAAAGCAGATGAATTTCTCTGCATGTTTTGTTTTTTCATGACACACTTGAACTATTCGTACAGTATTCACAGAACTTTTCTTCCTGTAGTTCAGATGGTAAGATAGTATTTCTTCGTGGTGTTGGTGGGTGGTGGCCATCTTAAGATTGATCACGGAAGAAACCCCAACGATGTTTTCTGCGATATGGGTAGTAATTATTGTTTTATTCTACATATTTGAATAAGTTTTTCAGTTTGGTTTGCAGTAACGTACCGCTGTCACAGCACCAGATATACAAGCGTCCTTCACCTTCACTGCTTAGGCAGCAAAACAACAAATGATATTGAAATGCCCACATCTTTCTTTCTACCATTCCGTCATATATATTTATAATTTTATTTCACCCAAACACAATAATTGTAGAAGTTCAAAAAGTCGCTTAATCTTTAGCTTGAAGCATTTGAGTTTTCCAATTTCCCACCAGCCAGTGGTACTAGCTCGATGAAATCACCTGAAGGTGAGTTTTACAAGCTAACAGCAGGGAACATGGGACCTGCTCCCCGCAAGGAAACTTTACGTGATCCAGCTTGAGAATCAGAATGAAACGTTGCTTGCCCTTAGAAACTAGATTTTCACTGTAGGCTTTCATTAATTTTAAAAACTATTTATTAGCTCTATGGCAGTTTTTCATTCAGGAGTTAAAGATTGATTACTTCTCGGTGTTTGTTTTGCTGAAATCTCTTCTTTTTTACAGCTTACCTTAAAGCTCTACTGTCACCTGGGACAAATTAACACAGTCCTACCACGCTGAATACAGCCAGACAAATTATCCAAGAGAAATTCTGGCCAGTGGATTTTGAGAGACAGGCTTTGTATCATTTAATTTGAGAGTCATTTCCATTATTTTTACTTTATGGCATGTAACATTTGACACAAAATGAAGTCCAATCCATCCACGATCCTACGTCCATATGCAACAGCAGCTGCTTCACAGAGAGGCCAAAAAGCAGCTGCTGTGTATTACACTCTCTGTCAGTTTGATTGTACTTACTAATGTTCAGATAGTGGCGTAGTATCTGACATGAGTTGTTGTCTTCCAAGTAACAGTTCTTCTTTGGCTTTACTAGTATAACTCATTAGTAACTCAATAGTTACTCATAGTAACTACTGTTACTCATAGCAATCTCCCTTTGATAACTGATTGTATGTTTGCCTGGTATAATTTCAAAACTGTATATAAAATTCTCCATGAGTTTTGAAACGGCCACCTATCCATCACCATTTCCATCTGCAGTATCTCTAGATCTACTGTATCTTTGTTCATATGCACTCACGCAGAGACAAGAACACCTGGCCTCTTGTAACAACAGCTTTATTCTCTTTCTTAGATAGCTTCTGTGTTTCTTCTGCATCATTTCAAAGGCCTTGAATAAACCCAAAAGCTGTCTGTCCTTGGGGATTTTCTTGGTAGCTTCTGTTCCCTCTAGTGAAACCTTGATGCTCCCATAGTCACAACTTTTTACATTTGCCATCATCTGGAATCATCCCACAAAGCATCTTCTGAGCTTAGGACTCTGCTCCTTGAATTTTTTCTTTGAATACTTCAAAACAGTCTTCTAAGTAACATTCTTAATGAGGTTTCAATTCTGAAATTCCCCATCTTGTTAGTAGCTCTTTTTTAATCATTTCCAAACAAAAATAATAGCCCAACATCCTTCTTTTGCTTTCCTTTTGCTACACTAATTGAAGTCTTGTTGGCTATTAAAATTCTATCCTTGCGTGAAACTTCTGCCCTCTGCATTTTAAGCAGTTAGAATTAAGCGTCAGTTTGTACTTTGCATTATCTGGTCCTTTACAAGGGAAATATAGTGTCATTTCTTTTTTTTTGCTAAGGATCAAAACCAAGAGTTAGATAATATGCAGAGAACAAGGAACTGCAAGGAAAAGTTAAATTAAGTGGACTATTAAATGTTGTGACAGATAGTGACTTGCAATGATCAAGTATAACCAGTGTTCTAACCTGTATGAATGCCAAGCTGAGTGGAGTTAACAGCAGTTTGAAAGAAACATCAGAAACTAAAGTCTAGACTGATCTATTTAACCCAAAGTCATCCATCATTTACTAATTAGCAAATGAAATACGTCACTAATGGTTGAAATATGCACTAGTTAAAACTGACATGCAATAAAATACCTTAATCTGAATGAGTCTGAATTTACTCACAGATTATTAGCTGCAGATAAAAAATATTTCAGGAAGTGTCTGTCACACATTTCTCCAATTGGCTTTCTACCAGGCTGACTTTGTCAGCAGTTCCGGAGATGAGTACTTTCCTTTATAGAAAGGCAAACTCCTATGTTCCAATCCCTAAACTGAAAGTACATTTGTAGAAGATTTTTACATCCAGTACAATTTCTTTGTACCTTTCCAGTTGTTCCTCTGCATAAGAGCAGTGGCAAAAAATGGCTCTACCTGCATTCAACTCTAAAAGAAAGAAAAAAAATCAATTGCTTATAGGCCATTACTGTTTTTTCTTTGTTCAAGCTGTGTCATAGTCCATAAAGAAATAATCCATCACTGCTATATATTTGCTCCACAGCTGTGACAATAAATTCCTCATTTTCCTCTCATCTCACCGCAGGTAGTTCCACTGACTTCGCTCGAGTTACTCCTGACTTTCATCACTCTCAGTGAAAGCAGAATCCGGCTGAAGGAACAGCCAGTGCCACATGCACTCCATGATGCGTATCTATGAATCACAGAGTGTTTTAAAAGCTTTGCTCCCCTTATTTTATTAATTGAAAAACAATTCAGCTAGGATTTAATTTTCAGCCCCAAATGGCCCTTTTAATTCAGAAGGACAAGACACGCACATACATTAGCGATGCATTAAAAAAGCTTCCACGTTTGTAGTGCTGATATTAACTCATTGCGCTGTGTTTTGTATTGATTGATATGAGCTGCTCTAAATTTCCTGTCACACAAGCCAGAGGCAGACCAAACCCAATCCTGTGACAGAAAGATTATGCTACATAAAATATAAACAGGGATAAGGAAATTCATCATAAATATTTATGTGTTTGTACTTGTGGTTTTCTATTTTTATAAATCCATTAGGTCTCACCAGAGATCTTTAATACATTATTTTAATTTCAAATACCCTGTTTGAAAATTCAAGTATATGTATGATTCAAGCAAAGCCAAGCTAAATTAATATATTGTCATCTACAATCTAATAACCTGTGTGGAAAAAGGAGAGGTAATAAGAAGATACCCACTTCTGTTCCACTGAGACTAAGATTTTAGTGTTTTAAGAGGTAACATTGACCAACTCCGTATGAAGGTCAACACCCACTTGTCAGATGTATGGTAAACTCCAACAGGCTGAAGAATGAGGAATCAATATATAGGGTCTTGAATTTTCATGATAATTTATGACAACTAAATGCAAAATCGGTGCAACTGCATACCAATAATAGTTCACCTTCCATCTGCACTCATTCTACCAGATATAATTACCATTTAGGTCTGCGGAGACTAAAACATACCGGAAGTACCCTATGGAAAAGAGGGATCTCCCCAGCTCGAGTGAGCCAAGTCGAACCAAGCTGAGGTGAAATTCCAAGGAGAACTTCCGTTCGCAGATACAGGCCAAAATAAAGTCTAAAGCAAACCCACGCGTGAGCACACACACATACACCCACACATGGAAACACTCCCTTTTTTAATGATAAGTGAAAGAGTCCCTGGGCTCATCCTACGCCTGCGAAACCAGCCTTCCCTCAGTGGGGATTCCCTAGCTTGAGGTTAGCAAAAGCTGCAAGCTCCTGGCACAGTCGTCATGTCAGAAGGGAGCCCTGGGAGCCAGCCTTCAGAGGAGAAACGCATAAATGCCTCTTTTGTCGCTTTTGATGAGAGCTGGGGATCTAGCTCTCTTACAGAGTTATTCATAACCATTTTTAAAAGCAAAAGGATGGAGAAACTTCACTGCTATGGCCAGTACATATTGATTACTACAGATCTATAAAATACATACTGTCTTCTCTCTCAAAGACTCCCCCTAAGCCCTCATATAAAGAACACAGGAAATGACAACGCCAAACTGAAATCTTTAGTCTTTAGAAAGGAAGCTATTCTGCTTTGCAATACACCCCGTCCCAATATTGCTCATAACTGGTAAGAGCTCAATATGCCCAAGACAGTAACGTCCTTTCCTTGTGCTTAGATTGTAGGATCCTGGAGAAAAGGTGTCCCCAACACTTTATGGAGTTATTGGCAACATCTTGCCAAGTTTTGCCAACGGCGTCTCTCTGTGAATTTGCTTTTTCTGCCCAGGTTACGGAAATTGTGACAGCTCTGCAAAGGAGGTACCAGAATTCTGGCAAACGTATTTTACATTATATTCCCATTTACAGGTACATTTTTATCTAAAAGAGAAGAGGACAAAGGAGCAGGGAATGATCCCAATGAATCAAACTACTAGCAATTGTGGATTCATAGGGTCTTTTGCAGGATTTTGGTTTTTTGAGCTGTTTTGGGGTTTGTTTTGGTAGGACTTTGTTCACCAAAACTTCAAAATCATTGCTTGAATTGAAAAGAAAATTACAAGAGTAATAAAAAAAAGGGATTTAAAGATGTTAGATTTTTGTTTTGTCCCCTAGTTTCTCAGCCATGGCAGTATTCGGGGTCACTAACTCTTCTCTACAACCAAGGGGAGCAGAAATTTCCTTTATATTTTCTTTTTGGACAGAAAGGAGTGCTGAGAGCTTCACAAAACCGCTTGACTCCACAAGCAAGAGACACGAGAAAAAAAGCCATCAATACCGTTCACTTTGCAATAAAGTCATGTGGCTTTGCAGCATGGGGTGAGATGAAGCCATATGAAGTCAAGAAAAAACGTTTTTGACTACAGCAAGCTAATATGAGAACTGACTATTTCAGAGCTGAGAACAGTCTCCGAGGAGACCCATCTTGCCATGCCAAGTAACTGCTTGCGGCAAAACAAAAGAGATTAAATTGTTGGTTTTTTCTTGTTTACAGTAATGCTGTTTATCAAATTGTAATGGAACAGATTTGGTGGCTGGGCACAATGATATTCCAAACTGTAAGTTCTGTATGGATCAGACTATATTTTGCATTGTTTTTAGCACCAGAATCTGACAGAAGCAAGGAAGAGTAACCTGGAAAAAATACCTGATAGTATTAAGTAGCTTTAAGGCTTCCAGTTCCATTAAAAGGCTTCAGGTCCTATTCTTCATATTGGACAGTCTGATCTCAGGGAACCATGTGTAAATCCGTCTAATAGGATTTTTTGTTAAGTAGGTCAAATTTTATAACTGCACTCTCTGCCAGAGATTGGATTTTTCTTTACAAGCCAGATAACTTTTAGGCCTTCAAAAACTGTCTCTTTACTACAAACGGAATTTAGTGGCTTGGACCAGGTTGCTCTTTCAGACATACTAATTGGTTATATTAAGGTATTAACAATGAAATAGATGGAAGATGGTCCTAGGACAAAAAAAAAAAAGAAAAAGAAGATTCTTTCAATGCATGCATCAAGCCAGGCAACTCTTTTTGGCCAGGACAAAGAAGGCATGTAGCACTTCATCTAAAAAAGATGTCTTCTTTCTCTCACACCTCCCATCAGGGCTTTAAGCAGCACTTGAGGTCAGTTCGTTACCACTAACCACTCTGTTATCATCACTAGCCACTGTGGAATAACCCCTTATTAATAAAAGTAGCGGTAAAAGGTAGGAAGTGGTAAAAGGGAATGTGATGTGGTATGTATTTGCAACTCACGTGCTCAGGACAGGACAAAGCCAATGCATGGCCACTCACTCATGTATGACAAAGTTATAGTATGTTTACACTTCTATAACGAGGTTTGCCTTTTACTACACTAACAGTACAAGCTGTCTCAGAACCTCCACACTGGTACTTAGGCATGCCCTTGCAGGCAGTTAGTGGTGTCCTTCCTTCCAAATGCTAGACAGAGGATGTATGCTGCAGAACTGCTGCCTCAAAGGCTTCTCGCCCAGGGGAAAACCAAATGCATCACAGAGAGCTGCAGATAAGCAAGGATGCTATCTGAATATGAAGTAAAATTTATGGTTGACGTGTGGTAGAAGCGAGACAGCAGAGAAGGGAGGGGAGAATCTCGAGTTATGCTCGTGGCTGTGCAAATGCTCCCCAGAGCAGCAGGGAAGGAAAGCATGACAGCTAGTCAAAGCAAGCCACATTCCTGCAATAGGAATGAAAGGTGCTAGGGGGAGAAATGGGTGCCACAGCTGACTGGAGCAAGACCCACTCCTTTGCCCCTGCTCTGCACTTCATCACACAGCTTGCAGAGGTCTCTGGAGACTGGAGGCCAAGTTTTCTTATTGAAACAAAAGTGACACACTCTTTTTTTAAGACTAAAAAAGAATGCTTGTCAGCACTTCTTGAAGGTGCGGTATTAACTGAGCACAGCCATCCCAAAGCATCTTCCACTACTCAGTTTTGACAGTTCATCTTGATGCTTTAAGATCCTTGATTCTGCTTGCAAATAGAGCAAAAAGGATGTAACAAAATGAAAGAAAGAGAATCAAATGAGTTAAGCCCACATCACGGTGGGAAGCTGCTGCTGAGGTTACAGGAGTCATGTATGCTGCAAACATTATCAGCTCTGATGCAGGTTCAGTAGTTTCTCCACATTGGTTTAGACTGCACTCAGACCCTTCAATTGTTTCAACTCTTCTGTTTTCCAATCAGAAAATGAAAAGCTCCACTGTACACGTGGGTCCTCAGAGGAGGCAATGTCAGCTATGTCCCCACGTGCTGCCCAGCACATGCAGGCAACAGGGCTTAGTCCAGCCCAGGGCTCCCCTCCAAGGGTGGTGGTGGCGGCCTGGGACTGGGCTGCCTCACAGGTGAACACCACAGGGGGACCATGAGGACACAAACCATGCCGCCATTTCCCGGCTGCCTTCATGGGCATGAGGGGAAGGCTGTGGCCATTGCCAGCTTTGGCTGGAGTCCATCCCCTCTGCATGAGCTGAGCAGCACAACACAGACTGTAAAATCTGGCCTTAAGATTTTAAAATGTGTAGACCCACAAAGGCAAAAGGGAGTTCTGGATAAACGGCGTGGCTCACTCTGACACACTTCTCAGCTGCAGGGGTGTAAGAGATCCTTTTTATTATCCTGGACTGAAAAAATGATGTCATACTGGAGGAAGAGGACACGGGGGCATTGGGGTTACTTTAGAGATGATTCAGATCTTGTTATTAATTCTCTCTACTTGGCAGAACGTTTAAAACTGGCAAGGGAGCATTAGCATTGCTGGCAGAGCATCGGTACAGCTGCGCAGGTGGAGCATAAGGAGCGGGAGAGAGCACCGGCCCCACGTCCGACATGAAAACCACACAAGAGAACTCAAACCACAAACAAGCGTTCTGCCCTAGCAGATTGCCACAAGGTAACTGAAGTATGTCATATGTTGATATCTGGCCTCTCTACCTAGCAGATGTCTTTTTCATGGGACAGGCAGAGAGAATGAACAATTGATTCAATGGCTAGAAAAATGCTGAAAGAGAAAAGAACTGGAGATGGTCCAATGTGTAGTACGTATCTCCTAAGTATACGTGTAAGAAAGAGGGATAATCCTCCCCACAGTTCTTTTAGCAGGTGTTTATTCTTTTTGGCATTCACAGTAATATTTTGTAGCTACATAGCAGACCTGCAGCATAAAACTCCTTTCCACGCTTGCAAAAAATAATTACCCTTTATGTGACTTACAGCTGCTCCATCATTCATCAGTGCTGTTGTCCTCTTTCTCCAAACCAACACTACTAAAGCATTGCTTCTTCTGGAGTTGACTGAGAAAACTGAATCATCTCCAAGCTGACTCTAAAAGAGTGACCAGGGTGTTACACTGGCTTCCTTTAAAGCACTCATTGCTACGGAACATGATGTCCTATGAACACAAACAGAAAACCCTCAGAAGAAATACTAAGTGCTGATTTGATGCTACGGTGATAGGCACCATTTAAAAAGCCTGGAAAAGACAAAAATCAGTGGGCAAGTAAAATGAAAACACTCAATTTGCTCCCAACAATTTTTACTCCTGAAAAAGGTTTTGTTTCCCTTCTGATATGCAAAGAGAAGTGTGAGGACATCTGCAAGGATGTGACAAGGTCACAAGCCACTGTAAGCCAGCGTTTCCTCCCGGTAGCTGAGGTGAACCTCTCCCTGAAATAACTGGAATAGCTCAGGTAAACTCAGTATCCACCTTTGAGCTAAGCACTTCTCTGTGTAATAGCTTGAATGTAGCTCTACAAAAAAAACCCAAAAGAAAACAACAAAAACCAACAAAACCCAAGCACTGACAAAAAGGGTGCGTATCTGAACTCTTACTCTGGACAAAGCTGAAATTAGACCCGCCCTGGTAATAAAACTTCTCCCAAGGACAGGTGGATTCTTCAATCCTGAATGAGGGCAGAGTGTAGGATCTGTCCTGTGATCAGAACCTAAACCACGTCAGACTTTCAAACACAGCGGCTGATTCCCTGGCAACGCAGGATGCAGTCAGTGGACCACGCTGAGCACCTCCGTGTGAGGATCTGAGCCCACATTTCCTTACACTTGAAGATGTTGCTCACTTCTGTGCCGAATCCACTTACATTAACTGCGCTTTCTATCATACTGATTTTCACATTTGTTACCACTATTTTATCTTCAGATCTCACCTTCAGGTAACGATTTTCTCACAGAGGCTGTGAATACGATATATTTCATTTCACATACTTTGTGTAGATCAGGCCAGCAACCCGGACAATTAAATGGACACTTCGTACCAGCAATATTTGCCAGTGATCCCTAACCTCATTAGGCATTCTCAGTACATCCAGAAGAGTAGTGTAAATAAAACACACTGTTTTCTGATGAGCTTTGATGAGCAGATGTTCCGGGTTTTTGTTGATTCATGTCTGGGATGTTTTTAAAACTTTTCTGCTTGTGTTCCATTTCCTGTTGAGGGAATTCAGAACGACCCAGATGAAAAGGGACAATTGTGACTGTGTCTGCCTGGATGCCACCCAGGCCAGCAGCTGTGCGGTGGCCACCGCAAACGTGCCTCCACTTGCAGGAGGAGAAATTATGTAATTTGGTGTTTAGGCTACTTGTGAATTCAGCCATTGGTGCAGACAAAATTCTGCACCTCTATGCATTTCCCAGCATCACTCTTGCCTAGTAGCCTGGAAGTGCATTTGAGGATACAAGATAATGCACTTGGTGAACCTCTCTTTTTACCATTTGATGACACATGAAGTCCATACCCATATTTAGCACCAACGAAGTAAGTAAATCAAACCCAGAATTCTTTAATTTCTATACTGATTTACAAGAAGAATAAATCAGTATCTCTTTTTTAATGTCTTTGGTTTCATTCAAAATAGAGTTTTGATGCATTAAAATACATTGATAATTATTTGTTCAACCTGGAAAAAAAAACCTGCATTTTTTCCTCCATGTCAGCTGCAGATATAGAGTAATTTTAAGCTGTATTACATGTTTTCGACTTTTTTCTTTCAAGCTGAAAACCTTAATCTGTGACAACTGTGAATGACAGAGATAAAAACGAGATGCTCCCAGGTTCTCAAATAATGTGTAAGGGTTGAAAATAAATCAGGTTTACTGGAATATACTGATAGAACAGGAAAGTGTGGGAAAAAGTGTAGAAGAAGCTCTAGGAAAAAAGTCAGTGCTACATGATCAAAGAGGAAAAGAAATGCAGAATCAAGCAAATAAATCTGGCCAGACACGTGAATGCAGGAGCGCAGAAGTATATCCTGAGGTGATTCATGAGATAATGCAGTTGGAGATAATTAAACCTCCCTGCAGCAGTGGAAATGTGAGCAACAAAACAGATAAGCCAAGATTTTGGAGGCCCTATCAGACAGTTTATGAAGCAACCGACAATCAAGTTGCTGCAGTTCTACACAGAGCCCACGATGCAGACACGGGATTAGGAGCCCATAACTGGATATTCTGATACAGAGGAGAAGGAAAAGTCCCTTCTCCCAAGGACAAAAGAACAGTTTTAAAATGAGAAGGGTGCATCAAGTGGGGCTGTTTTGGGGATATATCATGGAATAATAGAAGTCCTGTGCAGACAGGTACAGCGTGAACACAACCCTTGGCTTCCCACAGGAGGGGAGTCTGGACGGGGGTTTTCATTCTGTCTCAAGACCAAGAGCCTGAAGTTGTATTAGGAAACACCTGGAAGAATGCTCTGCTGCTTTAAGGAGATGTTGGATGTGAAATCAACCTAGCACAAGGCACAACTTAAAAGATATGTACCATGACATACTGGTCTTTTAAAACTTTTTTTTAAGAAACACTTTGGAGGAAGGATATTCTTTTCTAACTAAAACCATTATTTGGTGGAGTTAGCTGGGAATTTCCCCAAACTCTATTCGTTTGAAAAATAAACATAAAAATCCTTTTCATGGGAAAGAGCTGGTTTAGATAAATCTCCTGTTTTGAACAGTTTGAAGATGTTGAGGCACACTAGCTAAAAAAGGTTAAAGAAGTTTTGTTTTATAATAATGCTTAATGAGAATGAAAAGAGAAATTAAACAGATGATAGAAGAAAATATAACCTATATTACTGCTAGAAGGTTTTTCAGTGATATGATCTGAACTTCGAAGACAAGAAGATTTTCGGTGTTCCAATTATTTCAACTGTTCTGCAGCCAGGCAAAGCTAGGAGATTTAATTAAGTGTATATATACACACATACATGTATATACGCACACAAAATGATAAAAGGCCATCCACACCATCAACATAAACAAAAATAATTGACGGGTCCATGCCTGGAGTAGTCACTTATGTTTAAGTGCCAGGTTCATGACCTGCTTTGTACTGCTCAGGTAAGCTGTTTACGTTTGGCAGGGCATCTTATTTCACTACCAATGGTTAAAGTTTCTTATGAGTATTTTGAGTAGTTTAGACCTCTTTGAAACTAGCCTTATCCCATTAAATAAAAGACAGTACTTTGTTTTTTTACAGGAAGGACATACCTGAACACAGTGATATCTTTATCTAAAGTAAACCTCTTCCTTTCCATAGTTTTCATTCATATGAATCAAACCATTTCGTAACAAGCACCTGCAAACAGTTCTCTGTTATCAAGAACTTCTTCAAATAGCTCACTTAAAAAAATGTTGCTTATTATCTCTAAGTGCTCAAGACTTGCTTACTGCTGTCCATTTTTTGTAACGTGTACCTACGCTTGCCCTTTGTCATTTAGCTTTCTTCCTCTGAGCACTCTACAGAGGAAAATCAGCTCCAGCAGCTTTTACGAAAGAGAAGTGTCTATACAGGACCTTCCAGAGTAACAACTGTCCCACGCTGGTCGGGTTTTCCGTTAGGAGAGGGAAGATCCAGTATGCAAGTTCTTACTCCCAGGACAGTTTCTTTCTTCTTTCTCAGTGATGGGTTAATATAAAATGCGTATTTGTTCCAGTGATCTAGACTAGCAACCGCAGTTTTGCATTCACAGCTCCTCTCTTTGGTGATACTTCTGTCACTTATTATGCCCAGATCTTCAAAACCACATTAAATGTTCTGTTTGCCATTTGCAGTCCAAGTCAAACTGGAACAAAATGTGTCTCTTGCCCACAGGAAAACTTCCTGCAGCATCCAGGTGTGCATTAATATTAAAATCCACCAAGGTAGTAGGACAAAAGAGGGATTTTGAGTCCCTAGAATTGAAGGACTCTTTGGTAGCTCTCTCTCCAATTGCAAAATGCTAAATACCTCAAACATTCACTGCAGTTTTGGTAACAGAAGCAGCCGTTAATGCTATTATCTGTAAATACTAGTGCAGGAAATTCCCTGTACTGAGGCAGAAATAGCATCTGTAGCAGTGTGATAAGTAGTCAATCATTTTAAAAGGATCTCTACACTTCCACCTCTCTTTTTGGAATCTATCGAAGACAAATTATTTGCGTAAATATGTATGCAAACAGGATTCAGCTGTAATTAATGAGGGAAATGCCTAAAATATACTCCCTTTACAGGCAAAATGCATCTCAGAACACTGAAAATCTGAATATATAGGAATATACGTTCCTCCCAGAAGCGGAAAATGTAGTCCTGAAATTGTAGATGGCATAGATGATACAACGACAGTTCAACCAGCTGAATTAAGACTATGCTACTCCAGAAATGCCCCTGAACACAAACACAGATTTACTTCACAACACACTCTCATGCTGAATTACCCTGACTTCCTGCTGCAGCTCTGGAGAAGTTATTTGTGCTGTATAAGGGATGTCTCATAAAACATGCCAAGAAGTGATCACGAGCAATTAAATTAGTCTAATACAGATTGACTCTTTTATAAACAATATACACATAAACAATATAAGTATAAACAATAGAATAGTAGGTTTTGATATTTGTAAGTTTATATTTTGTTTATTTATTTTGACTTTCAAAAAGCCTGCTTTATACTGTATTAAAACCTGGAACATTCATCCACTCATAGTTAATGCTCTCAAAAGACAAGTTAATTTTTCTAACTAAAAATGCATTTAGAAACAAATTGGCACAAGTATGTGTTTTACATTCAGTATTAAGTTGGCACTATATCTGGCCTCTGGCAGCATCGACTATACTCCCCTTTGTTTGCTACCACTCCGTGCTCCAGCACTGAAGCCAACACCTGTGGCCACATAAAAGACTATGTACAGCAGCTGCAGGACTCAGATGTCCATACTGAAAGAAATTTCTAAAGCATAAGCATTTGGATGTGTGGCTGGCTTCCTCATCTGAATCTTTTCAAGGCCTTCTTTGGAGGTCCATGCTGCTGGATGTTGCATCTATCAACTGTCTGTAGTGTTATTCCTGACCAGTGTGTAGTGGTAACACAGGACAGCCTCCTGCTCAGAAAAGATGCTCTTGGTTATGCTGACGTAAGGCTGCCACAGTTCCTTCACTCAAGACAGTTATTTTGCAGGTTTTATCAACTGTGATACCACTGATATAGATATATCTAGAGGGCAGAGTCGATCTAAAGATTAATATGAAAGCTAAATATCATTAAACCACAACATGAATTTCTGCTTAAAACTTTGATCTCTAGAAGTAATTTAGGTAATCCATGGAGAAGATGAACATAAGTCCCGTTAGTATGTGTATAAATCACCTGCTCTTACTTGGGATCAAATAACCAGAGAATCAATTTTTATAGCATACAGTTCCTAAATACACAGTATGCAGACCTTTTATGATGGCTTATCTGTATGGGCCGAGTGACTAAAATTGCCACTCAGCCACATGTACTCACCTACTCAGCTACAGCACGTACTCAGACACGTGCACAGAGTTGCTACTCTTAATTCATAAGAGCAATTGAACTTTTCACTGCTACACAGACAATCTAGAGTAAAAATGCCAATACAGGAGGTTTTTTTTTTTTTTTTTTTTTTTTTTTTTTTTTTTTTTTTTTTTTTTTTTTTTTTTTTTTTTTTTTTTTCAGAAAAACTGCTATACTATAAAGTCACTTCTTAATGGCAGTGTAACTTCTGTGTGTGGAAAAGCTCTTAATTAGTAACAGACCACACTGTCCTGCTCACAAGTAAATCCAGATGTGTGCAACAAACAGCTAAAAATTACATTGTTCTATTTAAAGAGTGTGTTACATGTGCAGGTAACAACAGATGAATGACTTGTGCCAGGTCCTGTAAGTGCGATTGCTCCGGTATCAGCAGAACAAGCCACTGGAAGTAGCCATGTTATTTACCTCAGGACGATGGAATATAAACACATAGAGAAGCTACAGGCATACTCTTGACTTACACACATGCAAACCTGAGATAAATGCTAATGAGCAAAGAACTTCACCCTAAGGATTCTGCAACACTGTCACAAACAAATCATTTAAAAGGGCAAAGCTGATTCACTGGCATGGCAACTTGAAAAGCAGCGCTCAGAATTACCACAAGTCTCTTGCCTTCTCCTTGGCATCCACTAACCCCGAACAAAGGAAAGCAAATTCTTCAGATCAGGAATGTAATGAGCAGCAGTTCATTTAATGTTTTCTGATTTATTTTTTTCTATGGCATTTGCATATTGGGCTGCACTGCATATTCTGAGTGTTTAGCTAGATGGCCAAAACACCCAGAGAAGTTCTGATGCACCTGAGTTTGATCTACATCTTACATGGAACAGCAAAGTCAAGAGACTCATCTGTACACTTGATAATCAGCTTTTGATTTCCATACCTGTATTTGCTGTTAATTTCAGCCGGGATCTAACATCCAATCATTTCAATCAGCAAGAGGAGTACTTGTATTTAATGAAGGAGTATGAAAGCTCTGGCAAGACTTTCACACATAGTGAATTCTGAGCTCATTACACGATGACCATGCTGGTTTACCATTATTGCTTCTCTTTGGTGGTAGAACAAGGGGAAGATGGAAAGTCACAGTATCATTACTGATGCTGATGTTAGGATCCAACTGCATCTTACTTTCATGTGTGCATTTACCACCTATAATTTCACGCTGTTACTGCCCGCTGAGAAGGTAAGACAGGCCAGCACGTTACTGGTCTAATTATTAATAAGCTAGCACTGGCATAGTAAAATTTGCTGCAAACTAGTTATTGACAGATAAAGCACATTGGTCTATTCCATTAAAATCATGGAATTTACTGTTACTGCATACAGACAGCAGCAAATCATATGAAGGAGGTTGACAGCCTTAATACACTTTTCTACACTCACTGATATTTGATAAAATAACTTTTTCTCTGTTCTGTGTATCAGTTCAGATTGGCCTGCACGAGATGACAACACGACTTTGGTAAACAACAAACACAATGGTACCTGGAGCCCAATGAATGTGACATGATTCACTGCCCTTGTAGCGTGTTTGTGAAGGACAAACAACTTTTTTATCAAATCCAGTGAGGATTTCTTTTTTTTCTGTTCACTTACAGCAGAAGTGCCATCCTATTCCCGGTTGTATCTGGGCTACTGAAACTCCGGAACAGTTTGACTGCTGGACTTGATGGAACTACTCTGAAATAGGCAACAGCTGACATGGTGAAAACACTGCTGATTTTGTTCTCAGCAACTGTAGATAAAAAACCTGGAAAAGTTCAAACCTACAGACCAGATGTTAGCGTAGTCTAATAAACACTATCAGCCCAGGTGCTGGATGCTGTTTTCTTTTGGGAATACATCATACCAATATTTCTGCAACGTCATGACAGCACCGATCTTTGTTTCACAAAAGTTTGTAACATAGCTGAACAATGCATGTAAGAACCTTTCATTTTTAATGGACACAGTAATGGACTTCCGTTTCTCTTTTATTCTTGGACATTTTGCTAAAGATCAGTAGGATGAAAAACGGCTATTGTGGGGATCCTTCCAAATTCCTCCTGGTGATCACAATGAAAAAAGGGCCCAAGACCAAGTGGATCACTGCAATGGAACAAAGTCAGGTTACCCACATAATCTTCTCTACAGTCCAGCATGTAACTCGTGTTTCTCAGGCTTACCTGGAACACCCTGTGACATTCTAGCAGTTTAAGGTAAAAGAGGTGTAAATCTGGGCTTACAGTGTAGAAAATAATTAAGAATGAAGCAGCACTTGGTGGCAAAACATTTTCTTTTTTTTTTTGGCAGCACTTCATTACAAGTCCATCTTCAGTTTGCTGTTTATTAGCAACACGTGGTCTTTCTACATTATTTCACCAGTAAGAGCCTTGACTCAGTATTTCCATGCAGATGAACACGAGGCTGTATTTCACCATTACTACCAGCTTTAGTATGCCTAGCTTTTTCAGTTGAGCTACTGAAATAACTTTTGTACTCGCTATTACAGTACTACTCTTTTCACCATTAAGACATTGACAAACCTGTTCGAAAATGCAGTAAAAATATAAAGTAAATCTTGATGTAGGAGCAGTTCTGGCAGATCCTAAATGCCCAGCTAGCAATAACTTATTGAGTACTGTATAATAACTGTAGTCTTTCAACCTGAGTTTACAGTGCGTTTATCTACATCTCTTAGAATGTTTTTTTGTCTGATTTTTTAATAATAGAACATTCTAAATGTTTTACGAAGGCTATATATATAATTGAATAGCAATAATATATTATTGAAAGTTGTTTCATAGTGGAAAATTATCTTTTCAGTGTCCCAAGTACTGTGAAGAAGCCATTCCCAGTTTCCTAGAGAAATCATGAAAATTACATGAATATAAATCCTGAGGGGACATAAGGGATCGTCTGAGGCAGGATGTAGCAAAGCAGATCACCACTGCAGATATCTTCTAAACTCTTCTTTAAAATCTCCAGCAGTAAAAAAAAACCCAATCTCCTCAGATTATTCTAAGCTTATCGAAACAACTTTCCCGGTAACACCCTAAATCTGCCTTTCTGCGAAATAATTCTAGTTCTTGCCTTGATCTCAGTGGGTATAAAGAAGAATTGGTCTTTGCTCTTTAACAGTCCCAGAATAAAAAAATCTCAATTCCTGAAACTTCTTCTTACAGGTGATTTTTATTTATTTATTTATTGATTGATTGATTGATTGATTGATGTTAATGTTCTGTCTCTCCTCTGGACCCTTGAAATTTGCATATGTGATATCTGTACGTGGTGGTCAGTGACCACAGTACTATTCCGGCAACAGATGCTTGATCCTTGTGCCATGATGATACCAAAGGCCCTTGATATCGCTGAGAACAGTACCCAGTGCTTTCAAAGGGCAAGGGAGAGGTGGTGGGACACCCTGCTGCCACCACCATGTCTCTGTGGGCCTGTTCCACTCAACCCCATGCCACTTCCTCAGCTTACTTGAAATTTTTGATTTTTTCTGATCCAGTGGAAATCCCAACAAGCGACACAGCAGCATAGCCAGCTGGGAGAGAGCAATATTAGCCTTTTATTTCTCACATGCAACATCCTTTTTCCTAAATTTCAAAATGACATTTACTCTATTGGGAACAGTAGGGATCTCTGGATTTATATTATTCTTATGGCTCACCACAACTCCTGAAACATTTCCTGTGATACTAGTGCTGAGCCAGGTAGCCTGCAGTTTGTATTTGTACCTTTGATTGTTCCCTACCAAGTTTACCCTTTGCCTCACCTTTATCAGATTTCACTTTCTTGATCTATTATTTAGCAACATCCCTCTGAACTCTGAACTTGTCTTGTATCACTCTTACCTTGTTCAGGCTGGGTAACCACAAAAGCCACTCTGTGCTATCAATCATGCAAATTCATACTAGATATTCACTAGACTAGAGCAAAGACAAATCCCTTGCACCTCAACTGAGATTTCCTCTTACTTTTAAAATATGTAATTAATAACAATGCTGGGGCTATGGTTTCTAATGTTCAAGATGCCATGCTGTGGCAGAATCTCTATTTTTTTTTCTTTCTGGGAGAATGGCAGGCATGAGGTGGTATTCCTGGAGTTACTCATCATGGATACACCAAAGTTACTACACCTACTGCTTACTGCTGGGCCAGCTACTCTGCCAAAGGAGAAAATTCCATTAGCCTGATAAACTGATTGCAAATAACCAACTTCATAACCTCCTTCAAAATAAGAGGGAGAGCTATAAATTTCCTGTACCTTTCTTTGCCTTCTCCAGACATCTGGGACTCACCTGTTCTCCACAAGTCGTCAAAGACAAAGCTTGGAGATTGCTGCTCTATATATTGTAGGATTAAATCAAACAAGCCATCATTGCGTAACCCTTCTCCCAGGTTTGGATTGCCATAAAAACACTATCCAGAAAAGTGAGAAAATTAAATTCACCTTGGGCACAGCAAGCTGATCTTCCTCACCTGCAACCATGACTGAGTTGGCTTAATGAACAATGTGCAATTACCAGAAGCAAAAGAAAAAAAAAAACCATCAACAAGGTACATAAACAGGCTCACACACAGTGCCTGATTTCTAGAGAACTATAACTATTTTACAGTCCTCGCCTCTGGTGAGCCAACTGCTAGGCCAGCTGGTCGCTCTAGCCCTCCTGCTACCGCTCTTTAGACACAGCGAGGGAGGGAAAACTCCTGCTGGAAAACACAGTTGCATTCAAATGGCTGCTGAAATTCTGTGGAATTTCAGCTGTGCACAATGTGGAAAACTAACACTGAACTCAATGCTCAGTTCTTGCTCCTCTTGATTTTATATGGGATATTAGGAAAATATTTCTTCTCCAGAAGGTTGTTAAGCATGGGAACACATTGCCCAGGGAAGTTGTTTGAGACACTGTCCCTGGAGGTGTTGAAAAGATATGCAGCTGCGGCACTCAGGGACATGGTTTAGTGGTGGACTTGACAGTGTTAGGTTAATGGTGGGAGACTCAATGATCTTAAGGGTCTTTTCCAACCTAAATTATTCTATGAGTCTATTCTTAAACAGCTTCTCTCACCTCACACAAACTTCTCCAGCCTTATTCTGTGGTTTTGAGGTCCAACTTTTTCTTTCTGGTGCTAGAAAGCATTTCATCAATGAGCAAAATCATACTGTAGGCATACCTGAGCTAGGGCAGAAATCTCATGGATTTGCAGATGCACAGCTCCACTTGACTGTATACATCTTTTAAAAAGAAATGCTTCTCAATCGCAATAAAATAACATATATAAACTAAATGTTCTTCCGGTCTAGTCATTTCACTAGTTCATTTAAGGCCCTTTAGAGGTGATATCAAACATCATCTGAGCACTTCACCCCTGCTGGACTTCTCTTTCCTCTGGCTATCTCAAGGATGCATCATTTTCAGCCCTTTCACTCTATGCTTTGCATAACTTGGTTAAGTGTTCTTCAGCCTGCTTTCTCCCTGTCCTCTCTGTGTTTCTGGCACTTGGCTGTTAATACTAATTGCATTAAGCACTGGGTCATAATTAAACTTTTTTTTGGGAAGGATAGCGAGAGGAAAGAAGAATGTATTGAAACGAAAGGACCCTGAAGGCTCTAGCCTTCTGTGTCACTCTTTACTTGTTCACTTTCCCTGTTAAATAATGAGTTGGATTTTCCTTCATCTTATGTCTAATGTCTTTTGCAAAACCTGTTCTCCTTCCCTGTAATGCCCCCTGCTAGATTCAATTTATCTTGCATCTTTGCCATTCTGCCTAGTGCCCTCATCCCGTCACAGGACAGTGATTTTCCAGACTGCCAGTTTGGCAAGACGTCACAAAGGGAGATGAAAGTAATACCTGAGGCCACCACCTCATCGGTTTGCGTGCTCCAAGGCTACTCCATGGTGTAAACCCAAGTGTGGTACGTGGGAATGACTTGGGGAGATGTGACAGAAGTGCATTCCTGACCTGAACTGAAATGTTAACAGAGATGCCCCTAATAGCAAAGAGACCGAGGTTCAGCTGGGAGCTGTGGGGCTGGCAGAGAAACCTACCTTAATACTGGGATTTATCTGTTCATCCCCTAAGAGTGAGTACCAACCGAGCTGCTTGCAACAGAGCTGAGAAGCAAGCACGACGAAATGGCTGGGAAAGCAGGTCTGACGAATACATGCATTTTCCCCCCACTTCTGCTGAAGGTTTGCCTAAGTGTATTCTGTCATACTGCCTTCTGCCAAGGACTTCTGCCTTTTACAGTATTGATAGCTGCTAAATGCTGCCTTCTTCATGAAGAGTTACTGTGTTGGGCTGGGATTTATGCTTATTGCTTACCTTCCCCCATAAGAGCTTATCTACACCTTCCCCATTAAGCTGCAAAGATCAACTCACAGGCCCAGTATCAAACCCAAAAGGCTAAGAGGGTTCCCCTTCCTTCAGTTTTGTTGGATGGGGCTCAGAGAGATGGGGAAATATCTGGCATGTAAAAGAATGATCTTTGGCATAAATGTAGGCAAGTTTAGTTCCTGGCCTCACTGACAGAGTCGCTATGACTCAACATCGATGAAGTTTTTTTTATTTTCTCAGTTTCACTGATAGTAAAAGATGATTTTTTTTCTTATCATATCTCAGCTCCACATTAAAGATTCCTGTTGTGTAATGGTAGTGAAAATTATTCAGCAATGATATATCTTTACAGACATCTTAACACCTAAAGACAAATTGAATCTTATTTTCTCCTGCTTTAAAGTGTGTGACAAGACCTATTCAGAATTTGAGAGACTATCCAGTGTAGCACCCCCTGCATCCAAGCTGGCAAATGTCATCTCTTTATCAAAGATGTACTGATGGGTTCACAGTTGCTGAGTTCAGTGCCATAAGAATCATTTATTAACCACACTGCTACAGATGATGTTCTGAAACTGCCCTTGATGTGATGTTGCATGCTTTAAAATGATGTCTCAATCTAATTAAGTATGTGAATTTAGATGAGAAAGGTGACTGCAGGTTGTGCAATTCTCTTAACAATTTGTTGAACTTGTAGGATCACATCTCTCATTATGTACTTGTATTCTTGTTACCATAGCTATGCATTGCCTTCTTCCCAGAATTTCCTTTGCAGGTTCAGCAAACATAAAAAAAAATATGTTTTTTTTTAAAAATATATTATGGAACAATACAAACCCTTTCATTTTGTTCCATTACTCATTTTGAGTTAAATTCAGGTATTTAGGCAGCATATCAAACTAAAAACTCACTAAAATTCAGTGCTTGCGTATTTGAGAAAATTGACTTCTATAGCCATAATCAAATACTTAAACAGATTTAGTCAGGTCAGTGTAATTCCCTATTTCTACTGCAGAGTAATTATACTGGAATAAAGCCACTTTAATTCCAGAATAGACTGTCCACATGGGGAGCTATATTGAAACAGCTGTAGTAAAATAGTTATTTGACTATAGCTATGCCGCTGGCATCCCCCTGAAAGCAAGCCATCAACATAAAAATCCTTCCTCTGTCATGGAAGAGCAGCCACGTCGGCTCAGTCCTATCCCATAAACAAAGACAAAGGGCTGTGCCAACAATATGGAACACACGTCGTGGAGAACAGGTGATTCTCCTTCTCAGAGTGGTGTGGTGCAGTGATGCACTTGCACTTTTCCACCACTTAATAGGTTCTGAGATGCTCTGGGATGTGGAATGGAGCATAGGGATAGGAAGTGTAGCATTCTGTGTAGAGCACCACGTATCGTGTACAAGCATAGCCCATAACAGAGGTAACTCCAGATGAAAGGAGCAGAAGGTGGGCTACTGCTGCGCTCGCTCCCTCTGCTGCCCCATGGACATCCTTCCCCTGGCAGGTATTGCCTCTCACCTCCACTTCTCCACAGCAGCCTGAAAGCTGCACACCGAGCGAGCCTCCCTCTGCCTCGGGAACCCCCAGGGGCTGGCTCCCATCTCGGCTTACCCCAGCGCAGGTGCAGAGAGGTGGCTGGTCCTCCCTGCTTCTTTGTACTGCTGTCACTGATGAAGTAAGTTGAAGAGCGAACAGAGCTGTAAAATCTGCTTATTGAACTGTGTCTCTGTTTCACTAGCATTAGTTAAAATGTTTTAGTATTCTAGACTTAACGCCCAGGCTCTGGCTGGTCGATTAATACTATGTGCGTCCAATCTCCAATTTCTGCAGGCGACGGAATTCTTCCTTCAGTCACATGGCTACTCAGGGGTACTTCACCTCAAAGGCCCTTTAAAATTTGACTTCCCAAGCTGTCAATACAATATAAAAATGCACAGTTCTTGCAAAAGTCATTTGAACTAAAAAGAGAAGAAAGCCGGGTCACAACTCACCTCGATCTGTGTCATAGAGGAAGACAAAGCGGTTCCATTCGTAGTGATCCAGCAAGCTCAGGAGGGCTCCCCGCAAAGACGGCCGCAGCTGCAGCACAAACTGGCTCTCACCCTCTGTGGGGAAACTCGGCGTGATAAGGGAGATGTGCAAGGCGCTGCAGAATGAGGTCAAGGTATGTACTGATCTCTTATCATATAGTCCAAAAATGGCAAAAACTCCTCTAGAATACTGGGAGCAAACTGGAAGAGAAAAAAAAAACAAATAAAAAACCAGAATTCAGCAAGTGACAAAATCGCTGAACAAGAATGTACTTACACATTCCAATATCCCCACATTTTTAATTCAAAGATTTACATTACTGCTGGTATAGTCAACCTCAATTTTCATACGTTTTTCATTCTGGAAACCAATCGAGAAATAGCTAAACACATTTTGTCAATTTTGGATCCTCTTCATAGAACATTATCTATATAGCTATAAAATATTAAAAAATTAACATGCATTTTTGCACACCAGTGAAAAGTCAACATATGCTGTTTTAACCACAGCTCTGCCTAATGTCAGGCATTGATCATTTCCGTTACCTGAAGAAGAAAATTATTCTCATTTTTAGAATGTGAAAATTATCACAAGAATGTTACTGACCTCATAAGTTAAATTTGGGCATTTTGAAATGTAACAATGTAGAACCTCCCCTCCCTTTTAAGCAGGGAGCCCTCGTGCTGCATTAAAATTTTACCACAGACACTGAGTGAAAACCAGCTTCATGAATCATCTCTGACTTTAAGAGAGCAGTTGAAATCAAATGTAGTAAGACTGTGTGACCAGGCTTTTCCCCAAACCTTTTATTTCTACTCTGTGTCAACCTCAAAACCAGAAAACAAATTATCTGAATATATATTTTGAGCTTTGATTTGCTCTTGGACTCTTGGACTTATGCAGGCACGAGGGTATTTTCTTGAGAAAAGCCTGTCTTTCTAGCAACTGATAAAGGGCCCAGTGAAAAACACCTCAAGTTTCTTGAAGTACAAAACAAGTTCTTGGAAACTGTGTGATAATTAACAGCATTATCTAACCCAGAATCACAGAAAATGGAGAAAGACACAGCCAGTCAGGGGATCGTCGTATCCATTTTCTCCTAAGTATGTATTTCTTACAGACTTCTATTCCAGACCCTCCCTCCTGGCAACCCATTCCTCCTTGTAGTCTAGACCTGGGAAAACCTAAATGACACCCTTTTAACAAGATGATGGTCTCCTCTCTTCCAGCCTGGAGGTCACAGTCATCCTGTGAGAGCAGCACACTCAGGGTACAGCAGACTCACTGAGCAAATGGGCTGATTCAAATCAGTTCAGCTTTAATTCTTTCATATTACATTTAATGCATAAAGATTAAAATATACAAATCATGCATTTTTCTCCTTAGACTTGGGTGATTTATCCAGTCCTGATGCCAACACTGGAGGAAGTGGCTTGAGGGCGGATCTGTGATTTTATGTGCTGCCCCGCTGTTTACAGCCCTCAACCTAAAGATTTTCATAGACAGATTGTATATAAATAAAGCATTTAGAAAGCTTTTGTCCTTCCCCTAAGTTCCCCTTCGATATGTTGGTACACAGCTCTTACAGTCCCTCATAGTGTTTCCGTTTCTGGACCACAGAACATACATTCTCCCAGACCCATAAAATGACCAGCTCGCCATTCCACTAATCACCTTAAGTGCTGTTCTGTGCTTTCCCAGTTCCATCTTATCTTTCTGGAACATGGATGATCAACGTGTTTAGCATTTCAGCCAAAGGCTTTCTGCTTCTTTTTACATTACATCCCCACTTCCACTGTAAAATACTTCTGCTGACGCATCCTAAGATCACGCTGTATTTTTCTAAATCCGCATCTCGGTGATGGTTGACAATCATTTCAGGATCAAAATTTTGCTCCTTCTTCCTTCTGGGCCATTTCTAAACGATGATTTTCTGCTTACAGCGTACTTTTATTAGTCACTACTATTCACTTGCCATTATGTCACATCTATTACCGTACTCCTCAAAATTATTTACTTCCTCAGTTACATTCTCAGCCTGTTCTGAACTTCTATCGATGTCTGTATCTGCCTCACCAGTAAAACCAGTCTCTTAGTATCTCCCTCCTGTAGTTATGCTTCTCCAGCTTGGTACCTCCTACCAACATTTGTTGGCATCTTCCCCTTAGTCTCATGTCTGCCTTTTAACTCTCCTGTTTGCCTCTATCTTCATAAATTGCTTAGAAGTATGTCTATTTTACTTCATTATCTTTGCAATTGGAAGGTATGGATTAATCCCACATTTTCGACCTTAACACCTTCTGGTTGCATTTTACGCCATTTTCTGTCTATAACCATATTTTAATTTTTTCTTTCCGTCAAAATATATTCTATAACTTCAGAGTCTATGATGTTAAGCTGCTAGGTCCATGGCTGCCAGATTCTATGTCCTTTAAAAACAGGTGTCATATGTCCTATTCTCTGATCATTCGTATCACAACTCATTTAACAGCTCTACTAAGAAGCCCTTGTTATTGTATCTGCCCTTCAGTAAAGTGTCCTCTAAGAAACACAGAAGAAAGAGGTGATTTCCCTATTCCCATTAGCCATCACACCTCTTTTAAGGTCAACCTCCTTCTTGAGTGAAAATCAATGTAAACTCTCTATTAGTTTTACGTCTCTAATCAGATTTTCCTGTTTTTCTGTTCCCATCATCAATATAGAACAGCTTCAGTTATTTTCCTATTTCCTGTCTTTGTATTTAAAGATGTAAATGACCTTCTGCTGTTGTTTTAATGTCCTCTGCAAGTTTCAGTTTGCCCTGGCAGCCCTAACTTGCGTTCTTACTTCTGCAGCAAACGTCCTTCAAACCTCCTGATTTCTTCACCACAATCTTTCTTACTAATAACCCTTTACAAACCCTTGTTTCTTATATATTTCTTGTGTATCATTCATTCATTTCTGGAGTCACATCCTGCATGTCCCTTTCCGATGCAGAGGGATTTCTCAGTGGTTTACAAATGTTTCTGTTAGGAAAAATGTCCTGCATTTTCAGACACAGTCCGGTTAACTCTGCCAGCTGAAAGAGTTGAATGTAAACCTTTGTGCACGTAAGTGGAAGTTACTTAATGTGGCTTCTGTTTAGAGAAAACCCGTGTTAAGTCTCTGCGTTGCCTTATTTCTTTGTAGTTTTACGTGAGCAAAGGGTGCTTTTTGTTACACACAGTCCATACAGCAGGATTCTACATGATGAAAAATTCAAGGAATGAATGTCAAGCTGTGAAACTGAACACTTAGTAGAGAGAAGCTCAAATTCATTCCCAGAATGGAGAAAAAAAAAAAAGAGAGAAAAAAAGTCAAACTTGAAATTACGTTAAATAACATGATATGACCCTAAAATACTTTTAACTAAACGTAACAGAATACTAATTCTTCACATTTTCAAAGCAAACTATCTGCCACAGCCTAAAGGCAAATGCAGTGAAACATTATCTGACTATCATCAAAGTCCTGAGATTACCAATTCAAGAAAACCTGCGCTACTACACTTAAGATCCAGACTGGGAAGTTACTGAATAGTGTCCTTCTTTGCTCCTTGATAAGTGAAAATGCTAAAATGAAGGTTAGGAGAATTTTTTCTTAGTACAATACCCACAGAGAGCAAAAATGCCTGTGACTCTATGGAGATTAGGCTTAAACATATGCAGAGATGCTGCAACGCTCTTGAATCAATTTTACAGTAATCAGCAGCAACCACAAAAATCAGCAAAGCCATGAGGATTTGCATTCTGACTCACTACCCTGCTCAGATAATGCCTCCAGGCAAACATGACTACCTGGATTTCCCAGTTCTTTATCTAACACTTCTAAAGGCACCTTACTTATTATAAATGGACTAAATTATGCTTGGTGAAATACAGTCTCATTGGCATTCTAAAAAAATTTTGTTGCAAGATTTTTTCCCCCCTAAATAAAAAGCAGTGACAAATACCTTTTCACGAGCAGACTTTGAAATAGATTCAATAATAATTTGTCTTTAAACCAGACATCTCTTCATAGCTGACAACTTAATGCCAGTATCACACATATGATCTTCTTCTGTAAATTTTGCAGTGGCACTGGCTGACCGAAGATAAGAGGTATGTGGTCAGACTCCAGAGAAAAAATGTTGCAGCGCATCTTAAATAGCCCAGATAGTATTATTGCAGAGGCTGTAATATAAATTAGATATGTCTATTCTAGCAGATTGAACTATGTGAGAGTACTATCACTTTAAAAGAATAGGTGACTCACAGGACCTTCAGTTAAAAAAAGAAATCGCAATGCCAAGATGGCAAAAATGGTACACTGCAGGGTCTACTGAGACACAGGGTAGCCACGTAACTCTTCTTTCCCTGTGAGTCCTTCCTGAAGTCCCTGTAACTGTTCTAAAGACAAGTCCCACACTTTAAACACAAAGCTTTCCTTGAAAAACAGAAAGCAAAACAATCCCAAGTTCTCCTTCCTGACTGATTTCCAGAAGTTATACCCACATAGTTTAAATCCTCTAGAGAGGCACAGGGGAAGTCAGAGTCCAAATACAGCCGTAATCATAACCATAAAAATGACACAGAAGAGGCCAAGTGAAAATCTGTAAGAAACATGTATGCACGAATACACACACACATTCACACCTGCATATGTATTTACATCATGTTGGTCTCCTTTAATTTTTGGTCACACCCAAAAGCTTTGTAACTTCTTCGAGAGACAAATAAAACACAACCCTAACAATATATTTACAAAATGATAAGCATCATGGTTGGTCTGCCAACAGCGTTAGCTCTGCTCGGCTGCTGATACGCTCCCTATACCTTAAAGGTAGGACTCTCACAGACCCACCATCTACCGCAGAAATAAAATGCTAGATCTTGCTTGAGAGCCATGACGCACAGATCCTGAGTCTTCCAGGAGACAAGCTCTGGAACTAGCATTTCTAAATGCTTTCCCCTAGGTTTTAGGCTCCTAGGGAAGCCCTGGCACAGCCGTCTGCTACAGACACATTGACAGGTCCACTGCTCTGCCATAAACTCAAACTGTGGAAACTCCAAAATGGAAAGACTGAGAGCATTTTGTGTTATGGAAGTTTTCCAGATACGAGGACAGTATTTCATTGCTGACTTCATTTCCTCCTGTGCTCTGGACATCCAAACAGGGAGTGGGGATTGTCATCAGTCCATAATAACTTGCCTCTGCGACTCCTTCCACCTCACACTGTTCTAATCCAGAGGATACAAACTGCTCCAACATGTGTCTTCCTCATGGTCTACAGTTCTTCAAGAACTGCTACACCTCAAGTACTCTTCATGGGGCACAGTCCTTCAGGAACAGACTGTTCCAGAAAGGGTCCCCCATGGGCCACAGTTCCTGCCAGAAAACCTCCTCCAGGGCAGGATCCTCAACATGGCCCACAGCTCCTGCCAGAAGCCTGTTCTAGTGTGGGCTTTCCACAGGCTGCAGCTTCCTTAAGGGTACATTTACCTGCTGCAGCACGGGGTCCTCCATGGGCTGCAGATGGATATCTGCTCCACTGGTAACCTCCATGGGCTGCAGGGACACAACCTGTGTCACCGTGATCTTCTCCATGAGCTACTTCTCCAGCATCCGCAGCGCCTCCTCCTCTTCCTTCTTCACTAACCTTGGTGTCTGCAGGGTTTTTTCTCTCGCATTTTCTCACTCTCCTCTCACTGCTCCTGTGCAGTGTCTTTTACCCTTTATTAAATATATTATCACACAGGGACCACAGCATTGACGATGGGCTCAGCTTTGGCCAGCAGTGGGTCCGTTTTGGAGCCAACTGAAAATGACTCTGACATGGGGGTGTCCCCTTGCATCTTCTCACAGAGGCCACCTCCTTAGCCCTCCCACAACTGACAGCTGTCCACAGAAAGCCAGCACACCTGGTAAACTCTAGACAGCAGTAAATTTCAAAAAGATACACAAGGATTTACATTTCCTTGCCACCACACTAGTATAAGAAGGTTTCCACTCGTGGTGTGCCTGCAATGCTGCCAGTGATCCACATCCTCATGGATCACCGTCATATACTCTGTTATTCTGTTCAGCTGCTGTGCACCTGCATTTGCCAGCACTGATGTAAAAGTACTGAGTGAAATTTCTAAACCTAAAGAGCTACTTCCAAGAGGCACAACCTAGCCATATGGAGATGCAAGCTCTACAAGTGAGATGAAGCACAGAAGGGAGAATCATTTAATCTAAATAAGGACTTGTTTCCCAAGGTCAAATAATTTATCAATTTATATGCATGAAAGTGCCAATACTTGAGATTAAGTAATATTTCTAAAAGAGCTTTGAGATGAGAGTTTCCCGTTAAAATGTCAAAACATGTTTCTGTTCATTTTTGCACAGGACATCCAAACACTCTCTCTCTTCTCCTCTGTGCTCCCTGATCCACCTCCTCCTGATCACTCCACTGACCTCCACCTCTTGGAAGGGGGCTCAAGGCCAGTCAGGGCTCTGGAATTATAAGACAAGTGATCCAAATTCATCCCCATGTAGTTTTCAAGTATCTTGCACCCGAATCCAGTACAAATTTGATACAGATAC